>NC_133534.1:119850705-120155815 GCF_048544455.1 Silene latifolia
TTCCTTTCCTTTGTCTTTGCTTGGTGGAGGCCCTATTTACAATAAAAAGGGAGATACATTATCACAACTTTGCATCATAATACCATAGTTGAATTAGAAACATAAAAGAAGGATAGTCATTTACCTACTGGAGTGATCTTTCCAGCTTTGATATCACCAAGGTATTTGGAACAATTTCTTTTCCAATGTCCCATGCCATTACAATAATGGCATTTATCAAGAGGACCCTTCTTGACTTTTGAGGTGCTAGCTTCATTAGGCTTAGCTTTGGTGAATGTGGGAGCTAGCTTCTTACCCTTTCTCCCATTCTTCTTGAACTTCCCCTTACTTTTAGTGCTTATGTTAAGCACATCCTTGGGAGGGTTCACATTTAACCCCATGTCCCTCTCGGCTTGCACAAGTAACTTGTGCAACTCCTCAAGAGACACATCCTTGTCTTGCATGTTGAAATTCACTCGGAATTGCACATATGCCTTGACTTTGGACAAGGAGTGTAGAATCCTATCTACGATGAGTTCTTTGGGGATTTCAACCTTTTTAATTTTCAAGGTCTCGACAAGCTCCATGAGTTTGAGCACATGAGGGCTAACCTTTTGGCCCTCTTTGAAGTCGAGATTAAAGAATGCCGCGGCCGCCTCATATTGGACGATCCGCGGAGTTTGTGAAAACATGGTCACAAGTTTGGAGTAAATCTCATTAGCATTGCCCATTTTAAAGGCTCTCCTTTGGAGGTCCGCCTCCATCGCAAATATTAAGACATTTTTCATTGCGGCGGACTCCTTTTGGTAAGCCTCATATGCTTCCCTAGTGGCCGCGGTGGACCTAGTGGAGGGTTCGGGTGGAGAGGCCTCGGTAAGGTAACGAAGCTTGTCGTCACCTTCGGCGGCTAATTTGAGTTGGGCATCCCATTCGGAGAAATTTGACCCATTCTTTTCAAGTTTACATCGATCCATAAAGGATCGGAGCCAAGACGAACTAGCGAGAGGTGTAGCATTAGGAGTTGGTGTTGCCATTTGTTATGAATAAGAAGTGGTCTACAAAACAAAATATAAGGAGTAAAACAATTGTCGTTTTAATAATACTCGTAAAAATGTATGATTTAAACAAGTTTTATGCATTTTTCTAGTGACCTCTACCCAACTAGATAAATGATTCCAAGACCCAAATTCATATCGACTTAGGCACAGTGGGGCCGATACATCCTTTATCAATATAACTCGGTGGATTAACGTTTAATCGATTCTACTTTTAGAACTCTTGGTCGATAATATTACATTAACAATTATCTTTAGCCCAAAACACATCGACAAGGGCACGGTGGGGCCGATACATCCCTTATCAAATACTTTTGTTGAGTTCAATCCAAATTTCGAATAAATGTGTCCATGATCCAAACCCACATTAACTTGGGCACGGTGTGGCCGATACATCCCTTATCAATATGAATTCGGTGGATTAACATTCATCACCCACTTCCCCTACGTAACAAGGTTTGTACCCCGGTGAGGCCGAGCGCACTCCCTCGCGAAATAGGTTTTCATGGTTTCTACTATTTGGTAAGGCTATGTCTCAATTAATAGTTTTAGCGAGAGGTCATGTCAATTTATTATCTATCACGTTTTAAGTGAACTAAAGCGGTGAACTACGATAATTTTAATTGACACGGTCGATAAACTCGATAAAAAGAGGATGCATGTTTTAGTTATGGCGATTTAGCGATGCATGTGACATAAAATAAAATGCAAGCATAAAGATAAATAAATCCTAGTATGGCCTTTCCTAAAATAGAAAAACTATTTAACTATTACATATTCGGAAACCAACTCCATTGGTCCCTTGAACTTCGGTTGTAGCACGCATCTCGAGGTAACACCGTCTTTATGTATCGCCATTCTTGAAGAAATCCGTCTTTGGGAACTCCGGAATGAATAAAATTACATAATAAATTACATAATTTCCTATTATACATATGTAACTAAAATAAAATAAATCTATTAAATTAAAAAACGGTGATACGAGATCACAATAAAAATTACAACCGAATCGATATTCCCATACATTTCGGGAAATACCAATTAAAATCTAAGGCCATACTAAGTAAAATTACATAATTCAAAAATTACATAAATTAAAATTATGACAATCATAAAGGAAAAATGCAGCATTATAATATGTATGAACATGCTCAATTTTATGCTAAATCGCCTTTAATTAGCCAATATCGTATATTACTCGGTTTTTACGGATTTGCGTGATTTCAACATTTTATAATCACAAAAATACATAAACTCATATTTATGCATAAGTTAATTACCCTAACCTCTTAGGACTCAAAATTTAGTCTTCACTAATAATTTGACCATAATTAACCCATATTTTATAAAATTGTTCATAAATGGATCAAAAATTACAAAAATAAGCCATAAACTTCAAATAAATCACAAAATTTCAAATAAATTTGAAATTTGAAATTTAAACTTATGAACATTCTGGAAAATTACCATGACACTCATAATGTTCAAAATCTTAGGTTAAAAATTTCGAAATTTTTCCGGAAAAACAATGTTGCGGTTTATCGATTTTTAATAAAATAATCATAAAAACATGGAAAAATTATTTTCATTAACTTTTCAATTTTAGATCTGAAAAATATAATAAAATGCAACATTAGACGTTTTTCCTAAGTCATAGATTATGTTTTATTAATTTTCCACTAATAATGTCACTATTTATGCTATTTTTCTTCAAAAATCCATAAATCATGCAAAAAGACTTCTTTATAGCCAATTATTTTACACACATCTTGTAAAATTGCATGTGACAACATATTAATTTTCTATGACCAGATTCGAAATTTAACTCATATTAACCTATTTTTCACTTAAATCCGAATTTAATAATGAGAAATTCATTTTTCGAGCATAACAAGTCCAAAAATTATGAAAATTTACAGGTTATCTCAAAATAATATATGTGACAACATATCCAAAAATCAATTGAAAATTCGAAGTGTAGCTAATTTTAGACCAAAAATGACATTTTTACTCATAAAATCATATTTAAATTCCATTATTGTAAATTATGAAAAATAAAAATCCGAAAAATTAACCAAAATATCCTAAAACATTTTAGGACCAGAAATATTAACATGCATGAATTAATTTCGTGATATATCATAATAACACAAATTTTACAAGTTTTATTTGTTATTCTTATAACTCGGAAAAACTTTTAACCAATTTGCATGCAAACAACCGTGGCTCTTGATACCGATTGAAGGAAATGTAGATTCATATACATACTAACATACTCATATATGTCGAAATTAATTTTTTATAAAATTAAATGCGGATTTTATGCATGCAAACAATATGAAAAATATAGGAGAAATCATGTCCTTACATTGGTGATTTCGGTTTAATGGGCACAAGAGAGATCACCTTTCTCTCTTGTTCTTGAGCTTTCCCTTATGGAAGAACAAAGATCCAAGTATAGGATCTCTCCTTAGGATTAATACCCAAAGCTTTCTCTTAATTTAATTAATATTACAAGAACTAGTATAATATTAATTAGTAGAAAATTGAACCAAAAATATTTATAAACTCTTAAATATTTCGGTTTTTAGAGAGAAGAAGAGGAGGATTTTGTTCTCTCTAGAAATTGTATTTTGGATGAGTGAATGAATAAAAATATTTTACAACCTTTTGTATATTATTAGGTAAAAATTATGGAAAAACCATCATAGGTTTTGTCTTCTCAAAACCGTGTAAGAGGAGGGCTTTAAGGGACCCAGTGCATGGAAAAATTGTTCTTCACAATGAACAATAGGCTTGCATGGCTAGTGACTAGTGTAATCATCATGCCTTCCACTAATTACAATCAACATATAATTAGCTTAAAAACCCTCTAATTTTCGGCCCACTTGATAATATGGATTCCATATTATTTTTGTCAATTGTCAATATGTCACATGTCATATGTGATATAAATTTGTTATGTATTTTTAACATATTAAAAATCAACGTATTAATAAAAATACGTCACATACAAAAATCGATGTAGTAATTTCATAATTACTTGTGCCAAAATATTTTACCATTTATAAATTACAACCAATTGTATTTATAACAATTCATTCAAATTTAATTGTTACATTAAACAATTATTTCATCCGAGTAATCATACAATTCAATTACTCAGACCGTATCTCATTTAATCACATTTCAACTTGATACGTAAATTTTACTTCCAAAAATCGTCCGTCAATTTTCAAGTAATTTAATTAACTCGTAACATTATACAATTAATTAAATAATCAATTAAGAGTGTTGCCCTATAGGTATGACCTAGGGGGTCAACTGATCACCACCGTCGCACGACAGTAATGTCAAACTCTAGTCAGCCAATCATTACCGATATATGTTGACCAGTTGACAGTAACAATATTACTTCCCAATTGTATTCTTTATAATGAGATTTGAACATGTGATCATCATGATCAACAGTCGTGATCGCATTATTGTCGGAGGACACATATTCCAACAAATATAAGCTCCCAAGTCAGCTAATCTTTAGTACCTGTCAAATCTGCTTCCCATTATGCTTCATCACAGGTGTTCACGAATACACGTTCAACCACGAGGTTGAGTAGGAAACTAAACAACAATACAAGGTGAAATGATATGATATATAATGTAAATACAACTGAGCTCATCACCCGAAACACCCGTTCATTCCGCCAATCCATGGCCCAGGGTATTCACCATCCCAACCGAAGTTGAGGTATTCAATATAATTATATGCCATGCCAACATAAAAATCATCTCAGACACGAGGCTGAGGTATCCAATGCAAACGAAATTCCAATATAAATAATCCAACAATAAACAATCCAACAATATGTAATCCACATCAATTAATCCATCCAATTCCACAATACTTTTATAAATTCCACAAACCAACAAAGATAAATCGAGTTGAGTAGTTATCCTACCTAGCAAGCAAATCCAATTAAGCAGCTCAAAGTGATCCAGATAATTAAAGCAGATGAACTCGATTAAAAATTCTTCACAAATCGTCACCTAACATAAATATTATAATTTAATTATTTATTCAATATTCAATTCATTATATTAATCTATTCGATTATAATTTAATTATATTAATTATTTCTTGTACGAATTATTATTACGTAAAATCCCGTCTTAAAACTTAAATAAGTCAAACCCCAGTCAAACTCAATTCATGAATTCCCGTGAGACCACCCACAACACAAACCACATACAACAAGTTAAAACCGTGTTTGACAACCTTTCCTAAACCCGCGAAAACCCGACTCCTCAAGCCACCACGGACACCATCCATCCTAGTGACTACTAGCCTGCAACCCGACGCACCACGACAACCAACAACCACCAGCCAAAACGCCACCAGCACCCTAAAATCTCACGCCCTAACTCCCTAACCGACACCAAACTCGACCCAACACCTACACAACACCACTCAACCTCTGGCCACCACCACCATCACTACTGACCAACGGTGGCTCTATGGGTGGCCCCACATCCTTTCGAGCCATCTGCAACACAACAACCACCACCCATCACCCATCACCGGCAGAACAACAATAAACAACTTTCCCCTGTTTTTGCGAAATTCTGGCAACACCCGTACCAACCACCACCTTTGACCACCCACGACCACCCAACACGGTCGACCTACCGCCCACAAGCCCACCAACCCCAATTCGAGTCCAACAAGTCAAAGCAACGTGCATAAAAGGGTTCAATCGTGTTTAACATTACCTATACCCTATCGCCTATTCCCAGCCAACCACCGCGCGAACCACCACCTATACAACCCATTACCACCCCCTGATGGTCGACTAACCACCCGACACCAACCCATCCCAGGTCTGGTCACAATCAAGACGAGGCAAGGTTGCAAACTCCATATTCATACACGGTCTAACTAACCCACGACACCAATGTAAAAAACCCTTCCCGCCAGTCAACGGTGGTCAAATGGATGTCCGGCCAGGTCTTGGTGGTTCACGACCATGGTCATGTCAACGTCATAGTCACGGTTCAGTCAACGGTTGTCTATTTAACGAGTTATATTATTATTAAGGTGAGTATATTATGAGAAAATTACATTATTACCTTTAGACGATCTCCTAGCTAGTTCTTCCTTCTCTTTTCTTTTTAGATCTCCTTTTCTCTCTCTTTTATGAATTTTATGAGTAAATAAGGTCTCTAATTAGGTCATACCATCTATTTATAGCGCGATAAGATAGGTCATATAGAGCGGTATTAGGAAACTATGTAATTATTATATTATTATTATTACACAAATATAACTTACTATTTGGATTATTGTAATTATTGTAATTATTATTATAATTATTATTGTTGTTGTTGTTGTTGTTGTTGTTGTTGTTGTTGTTGTTGTTGTTGTTGTTGTTGTTGTTGTTGTTGTTATTGTTGTTGTTGTTGTTATTATTATAATTCCCGAGTCAATCTTCTTAATCACGTGTAAGTCAACCCCTCGGTCAATATTACCCGACTCATCTAATATTTTATTATTAATTATCGTCTTATCTACAATTATTAATACAAATGCCTTTTAATTAATTATTTGAATTGCATAAATTATTCATATAAGTACTTAACAAATTACGGGGTATTACAGTCTTCCCCCCTTAAAATGAACTTCGTCCCGAAGTTCGCCCAGAAATGTCACGAAAGTCTCAAACAACCATTCAAGGGAGTACCGCTCCAAGTTATGATAACACATGATAACACAATTAACCACTTACTATTATCAACTACACCAATCTTATCGCAAGATGTCACAATAATAACTCAAAACATTTGTAGTATCACATTGCTTCCCCCTAAAAATAAACTTCGTTCTCGAAGTTCGGGATATCAAACAGCAGGAATAAACCAACCATTTGTTGTAACATCACAAAACATGCAATACACATTGTAACATAAGACAACTATTATTTTCAACACAACATCGATTGATGGATAAATGAATAACAACAATCTTTGATTTACTTCTAAATAGCAAAACCACGTTATATAGTATATTCGAACTAATCTTTATTTAAACTTAACTAATTTACTTAACCACGGGTGAATACATTGCCAGGATAAATAATAATCTATAACAAAATATACACATAATTATTTAGTTAATCTTTTCTTAATTTATATGACCCTCTGAAGTCTAACTAAAACATGCATGCATAAAAGTAAATATATAGGCTTAGGGCAACACATTCCGCATATTACTAGTCATGTTATTCTACTTTATATAATTTACAACATCCAAATATCAAGGTGCAAGAGATAAGAAACAATTCCTTTTAGCATAACTTACATTTTCAAGGATAAGAAAACATGTTATAACTTCCAAAAAATAACTAATAAATAATAACATAATTACTTCTTGAGCACTTATACTTTTTAGAAAATACATAGAGTTAAAAATCCATGAGAGAAAGAATCAAGGCCAAAGCTCTTAAGATGAATTTATAATGAATTTTACAAATTGTTTGGTCGAAATAGAAATTTAACAACTTGTCAGAATCTTAGGTCATCTTGTAAAAATCACTATAAAATATCAAAATTTATCTTGTAACGTGATGTATCAATTTAGAAATATTCACGAATATTTTAACAGTGGAGTTGGAGTCATACCTAAACAATAAGTAAGTTTTAAATGACAATTTTTACAAAAACATAGGACAAAAACATAACTGTACAGGAACATTCTGGCCACTGTCTAATAAAATATTAATTTCTCCTAAATCGTATATTATTTAAGCATGAAACCAGCTGCATATGAAAGATAACTCACAAGGCTATCACACATAAAAATTTCGTACAAAGATATTAAACTGGCAGCCAAAGCAATCAAGGATAAAATTTCGAGAATTCAACCAAATCACATTCTTCACAATTCCACGCATTTTCTGTAATACTTCACATGTTAATCATAATTACGCCTCCTACATACATGCCAACATACTTTTCTTATACCCACATGCTTATACCAATGCTTAAAATAATATCACACCCCTCTCCTTAAAAGCATGGTTACGTCCCCGTAACCGCAGTCAGCAATGAAAATAATATTCAAATAAGGCAACCAAAACTCCTAAGACAAAATAAACAATATTCATTTTAAATTACCCCACACTGTAATATCTCTCAAAGTAACCGGTTCAAAACTAAAAGGGCCAGAAGTTTGGTGTAAGGGGCCCCCTAACTCATCCCAAGCCTAAAGGGGCTCCTAACAGTGTCTACCCGGGTTCATTTTATTAGACACATCCTATGTTCATTATTGTTCATTGGTTAGGTCTGAGGATCGTTTTACTCTGATACCACTTTGTAACACCCCCATTTATTCAGGAACTTTTAGCTAGACATCCCAAGTAAATGAGAGCGTTACCATCTCGGTTTCCCGAGGTAGTGAATAACAAAGTACAACAAACCAAAGTACTTTAAATTAAACTTTAGCATCAAATGAAATGAGGAGCAAAAATAGATTCCTATGGATTAATAGAAGTACCATTGCTATAAATGGGGTTACTTTGAGAAATGTTAAAAAATGCAAAGTTGAAATTGCCAAGTATCAAAATGCCAAACATCAAAAAATGGCAAGAAATGTTCTTCAATTGTCGAAAACTACAAAAATGGGGGGAAATAAACCCAAAATGCAAACCACCACCATGAAACTCATATACTTTGAAACCCTTTCATCCATTGGTGATCCTATTTTGTTGCATGGTGGTGAGGGGATGACCCTTCTTCTTGTCTAGGCAAGAGGGGGGATTCCGCGATCCTACAGTGTTTTCTAACACCATAGGGAATTGATTCTTGACAAAAGCATTTAGCGATTGTGGGTAAAGGTAGACTAATTTAAAAAAACATGGAGGTGACTTGTTTGTATCCTTTTGGACTTAGTAACTAGGAGAACTAATATCTATGGTGGAGTGTGTGCCTTTGAATTGCTTCCCTTGCAGGTGATTTCCGCCACTTAGATGAGGAAATTGGCTATTCTTTTTGTATATGCATTCCTTACGTTTCTTTATGTGCTTAAATGTTAGGACGCATCAGCATTTTGGCAAGCCCCATCTTGCCTTGCAAGAAGCATCTTACCTCATAGATGTCTTGTTGAGAGTTGAAGGGGTGAAGTGAGACCCGCTAATTGTCTAACATCGGCTAGTATTATTACTAAGAGGTCATAGTTTTAGTCACCTCTTTACTCGGGACGAGCAAAGGTTCGGGTTGGGGATATTTTGTGACACCCTCAAAAATCGCAGAAAAGTAAACACGTAATTCTAGAATAAAACTGGATGGATATGTTTGTAATAGGTTCATTTGGATAAAAACCTGTAATTTTTAAAACCTGAACCTGTTATAAAGATATCCAAATTGGAAGGTGTCAAACATACAAGGTCTAACTAGAAGTTTCATAACATAACCATCGCTAAAGTCGCGAATAGCAAATTATACAACCAAATGTAAAGAGGGAGACATATGTCCCTAAAATGTGTGACATAAAAAAATGTTTAAGGGTCACAATAAAATAAAGCCAATCTAGGTCCCAAGGTTACTTTGCTCGCTAGCTCGTCCATGTACCCCATATATGCATCACCTACCTGTCATTCGCATTTTATACAAATACGAAAGCCACAGTCAGTGGGGAGTAACTCCGAGTTCTCCCAGCCACGAAATGTCATAATTAATATAACATGTAAACATAAGAATATGAATACGAATCACACAATGCCTTAGCATATAGATGCTAGACAGTCGTGCTTATCATGTGAACAACAATCTAACAACACATAGTCCTAGCATGTGAATACTAGACTGACTCATACTACACTATCATGTGAATCACATAACATCCAGGATACCAAACTCTATCAACCATAGCCGGCTTGCATCTCACCTTCTATGATTCATAGAATCATCAAACAAGAAAGGACAATATATCTAGAGACATGCATAAGTTCCTAGTACAGTCAATAGTCACTTTGTAACTCGAGTCTATACCACGAGGTAGGGAAGCTAGTATTTTGGCTCAGAGGTTAATATGAATAAAACATGGCCAAAACACCTAGTATCTTGGCTCAGAGGTTACATTTAAAACATGGCCAAGATACGACTCAACCCTAATCCTAGACTGCGCAGACCTAGAGAAATGCGGATAAAACCACCGCACCCAAGACTCATGATAAAACCACATGAGTACTCTAAGGAGTCCACCAAAGGGTTGGCTAGTACTTAAGCTGACCATCTACTCACAAAATAGGCAGAAAGGTCATGCCCCAGCTTGGATATAAACCCACCAAGCCAGGAACACAAAGGCTATTAAGCTGTGAACATACACTCGTCAAAGACTATAATGGCCTATCTATGATGAAGGCCGAAATACTCACCTAGGACCTAAATAAAACCAATCTAGGTCCCAGCCTGAATACTTTAGCCCACACCACACAAGACAAGTAGGACACCCAATTAACCATAAGAGAGGCAAAGAGTCCAAACTTGCACACTCAAATGATCATACACACCCTAGCATATGAAAGGTTACGCAAGAGCATATTCAGCTGACAATCCAACAAAATCTCCAATATCAATAATAATCCAAATTCCAGCTAACTGTTAATCTCATAATTCATGAGAACAAGTTAAAATGGCAACAAGGCAAGAAGACTCAAGTATACGGCAACCAATTCATCCAACAACCAACATGTGAAATGATAATCACAAATATTAAGGCATCAACATAAAACATCCAAAAACAACCAATCTCACCTCAAAGACAAACCCTCGACCCGAGTCCCGCGACGGGTCATCGGTCAAATCGAGGCTGACCGGTTTAAACCTAGTTTGACCAAACTCGTTCGGTCAATCTGGCCCAGCTCAGAGTCTTGGCCTACTTTGGCCCAAATTACAAAATTTATCACAATATCAATCTCATGCTATTTCCAATTTCTATTATGTGAAAAACGAAAGTAACACATTATCAATCACCTAAACACTTAACAAACAACAAGCACAACATTTACTACTAATGTGACATTAATTCGTCGAGTAACTCGGAATAGTTACCTTAAGCTAGAAAAAGGCAAATAATAACTTGAGAAAGCTTCTAAAACCCAAAATTACTCTTCATCTTCAACCACATATGAGCCACCTAAAATAATTATGTGAAAGGACGATATTAACGAATTATCGTTATATAAAATAAGAGACGGAAATTAATTTAATTATATTTTAAATAAACCAAACTAGCGTCAAAACAAGTTATAGACACGGCTCAAAAGTTATTATGACAACCTCAAACTCGGCCTAACCACCAACTACACATGGCCTCAAACTCGTGGCTTAGCTAGGCTACTGCCAGGAACACAAATTAATATACAATACCCCAAATCCATAGTCCAAATCTGAACCTCAAAGCCATTAATCAACTGACGGTACAAGGGCTATGAATATCTCTCTGCAATTCAACGTATAACGCTTTATATATCCATCATGATCTCTTTCGTCTCACATATCCCACCTCCTCTTCCATTTATAAATTAGTTACACCTAACATGGCAACCATCCGTAATTCCTTTTATTATTCTAACACAATCATCTTTATCCCAAATAGCATCCCAAAACAATCCCTACATGTCAGTATACACCGTCTCAAATATACCACTTACTAGCTAGCATCCTAAATGATCCCTACAGGTCAGTATACACCGTCTCAATCGTCTCTACATATCAGTATACACCGTCTCAACTATACAACTGACTAATTAACATCCATAAGGATCCCTATATATAATTATACACCGTCTCAATTATAAAACAGACTAACCAGCATTCGAAATAAACATATTTTACAAGTAATATCGAGTAACCTATAATTGTTACCTTTTTCCGATTGAACTAATCGTTTATGACTAAGAAATCTTCTACAAGACCATCTATCTTAGCATCTACAACCGTCTTATAATAAATAAAGCTGAAAATATAACTTGGGTTTGTAAAAATTCGTAATGAAAATGAATTTTACTTACAATGGATTGACAGGAACGATGGGAGCAGCAATATGGAACGAAAATCATTGATAACGGATGACAAACGGAGTGGCAGGATCAATTTAAAATCTGATAAAAATTAAAACAGAACGAAAAGAAGAAAAAGGAAGGAAGAAGAAGAAAAGAGACGTGAGTTCGTGAAAATGAGACAGCAGCCTGCTAGCCTGCTATTTATTATACGTATCTTTCTTCATCGTTAAGTAATTTCGCTCGTTTTTAAAACCGTCTCGAGTTAATAAAATCGGTTTTAGTAAAAGTTTCAGTAATAAAACGGAATCAATAATAAATAAATTTAATGAGTGAAAATAAAATAAACTCAGCCAGCTAACAGAAATAATAGGAATTCGATTCGAATCGGAGTTATTAACGATTTTTACTAAATTAGCGGAGTTTAACGAAATTTGATAATTTAGCAAAATAACTCAAAATAGCTAATTGGATGACTTTTCCTAAATCCGTTTTGAATCCACTAAGGGCCGACTTTCATAAAGGACTTGTAAAAGGATCGGAAATTATTAAATAAATAAACTCGAACTAACTTCAATAAACTCGAACTAACTTTAAATAAACTTATTAATGATTATTAAAATTAACGTATCGAATTATGATGAAATTAATTAATTAGCCAAGCATATATATATAAATCGTTAAATGATGTAATTAAATTCAAAATAGCAATTAAAAGAATTTTATCCAACTTAATAAAATACGGGGTGTTACATATTTGATGTGACTCATATTTGCACACATTTAGTCCCCGAACTAGCCTTGTTCCTATGCTTTCTTGCATACATTAGGGTCGTTTCTCATCTTTAGCTTCCTACTTTGCATATTCTTTGAGGTTTTGTATCCTTGGTAGGAGAGGAATGTTAACCTTGCATATATGGAGCAAAATGGAGCTAAATGGATCACATCTAACGACCAAGCAACAAAAAGGAGACCAGTACTAAAGGCCTAAGTGAATAAAACAAGTATTTGGGCAATGATGAAGGACCTCCAAGGCTCCTCAACTATCCCCATGGATTATGAGGCAGTAAATTGAAGAAGAAGCCACACTGGCCTATAGGACGGGCGTCCCAAGCTCAGCCCTAGCGTCCTGATGAACAAGACGGGCGTCACAAAGACACAGCCCGAGCGTCCCACAAGCAGGACATGCGAATTTCCTTACAGCATGGGCGTCCAACAGGGTCGGGTCGAGCGGCTCCTTAGAGGACTTGCAAGTCGTTAATCTTCATCTTAGGGACTTAATCGTCATTTAAGCCCTTAGGTACCCTAATACTTGTACTAAGTATAAATACCCCATTGAATTAGGAGATTAATTACCAAGTTATTTACCAATTCTGAATCAAGCTTTAATAGTGTTTTAGTAGGGTTAATTACCAAGTTAATCAAGTTGTATAACACAATTTAATCTTAATCCAATCTTAATCTTTCCTTAATCATTCAAGTGTTCTTAGATTTAGTTAAGTAATTTGAAGACTATTTGGGTTTATTGGAGAATTGACAACTCTTCATCATTCATCAAGTTTTCTTCTATTATTCTTTGCTTATTATTTGGATCATCCTAAGTTAGTACAATCTCTTTTACCCTTTGCTTAATTATTGTTTATTACTTTACTCCTCCATCATGTTTAGCCTTGTTAATATGATTGACACCCTTATTAGCGTGTTTTCCATGATCACGAGTGAGTAGTCTCTTAGCTAGGGTTAATGGGTTATTAGGGGAATTAATCATGGGGTAGATCTTTACTTAATAAGTTCATATGATTGCTTGCTTGTTGTATTTTCAACTTATGCACATGGTATACTTGATGAAATGCTTGATTGTCATCTTAGCATGACCCTCTTATCCATTCAACAAGACTTGTAAGACATAAACTAACTCAAGGCTTGTTAGCCACGCATATATTTGAATACGAAGAAACTAAGTCGACTTATAGGTGTTTTAAAGTCTTCACCGACTCGGCTCCGAGACCCAAATCTTCCTAGGAATTGTAAGATATAAACTAACGCGATTCCACTACAACAATAACTTGCTTGCATCTGTGAAATTTGTTTGTATGATCTCACCATTATTCCCTTAAGAACCCATGACTCCCTAGTGCTTTAATCAATTGTTTACAACCCCATTTGCTTGCTTTACTTTACTTTTATTTGTTTACATTTCCTTTGTTATGTAGTTTAGATTGCAAACCTTAAACTAAACCCAAATTGTGATACCCTAAGACATAACTTTCTACAATCAATAACTTAATCCAATACCCATCCCTTGGGATCCGACCTTTACTTACCACTCTACTAAAAGTAGTTTGTTGAGATTATAAATAGTGTTTGATAAGGAGAATTGACGACGTTCCAAACCCTCATCAGTGACCTCCTGGGAAGCCTCTCCGATGCGCACGGATGCATGACTGGTGAAATCAAATAACATTCAAGTGAATCTTGTTAACTAGCGAAACAAGTACCTGGATTGTCACGGTTCCATATATGATAAAATACCCATTGTGGGAAAAAAAAAATTTACGTTTTGTTTATTTAATTTTCATATATATTGTTTGCCACGGGAATTATTTTTTAGCCACGGGAAATTTTTTTGGCCACGGGAGTTATTAGCCACAAGAGACTCTGTGGCCAAAAATTCAATATAGCCACATTCTTGTTTTTCCCGTGGCTATCTCTTAGCCACGGCCACTTGCGTCACGGAAGGTATTCACGTGGCAAAATCATTTAGCCACGGAAATTTAGCACTTGCGCCACTAATTTAGCCGTGGCCCAAGTGCTCATTTGTAGTAGTGAGGGGTTGCGAGAAAGAGGGTTTGTGTCAAAGGGTTATTAGGAATAGTTGAATTGAAGGGGTTTTAATAAGTGTATATATATAGGAGTGTGAAATATTACAATGGTTCTTCTAATAACCATTGTTGTTTGTCACATTTTTTACAACGGTTCTTGAATAACCAATGTCTTTTATCATTTACAACGGTTCTTATATTAACCGTTATCTTTTGTCACACTTTTTACAATGGTTCTTGCATAACCATTGTCTTTTTTCCTACTTTTAACAACGGTTATGCAAGAACCGTTGTCGTTTGTCACACTTTTAACAACGGTTCTTGCACAACCGTTGTCTTTTCTCATACTTTTAACAACGTTTATGCCAACAACCGTTGTCTTTTGTCATTTACAACGGTTCTTCTAATAACCAGTGTCGTTTGTCATAATTTTTACAACAGTTCTTCTAACAACTGTTGTAAAAACGATGAATAAGTTTCGCGCCTAGGTTTCCTCCAATGTTTGACAACGGTACTCTTAGTACCGTTATTATATATTATTAAATGTTGTGTTTTTTTCGTTGTTAATGCGCATATTTGGCATAGTGAAGGGAACCCAAACCAACCCACAATCTAACCCTCAAAATCACCCACAAAATCTACCAACCATGCTAATATTATCATCATAGTCCGTACCTACCGAAGAAAGTCTACAGAATGGTACTCCTACACCCACACAACTAACGGGAAACTTTATAGCAAAATCCGCTTTCATTCAATTGGTTAAAAGAAGCCAATTTGGGGCATGGCAAGTGAGGATCCATATCTTCACATGGAAACCTTTTGTAATTATTGTAAAGCTATCTCTCAAACGGGTGTGAATCAAGATCAAATACGATGGGTACTCTTTCCATTTTTATTTATAGGAGCCGCAAAGCAATGGCTTAAGAGCTTGGACAAAGATACTCTTGGCATTGATTCATGGAAAAAGCTAGCCTTAGCTTTCTATAATAAATTCTACCCACCGGAGAAGACCAACATGCCTAGAGCTCAAGTCATGGGAATTAAGCAAAAAGATGAAGAATAACTATATGAAGCTTGGGCGCGTTTAAAGGCCATTTGTCGGTCTTGTCCTCATCATGGTCTTAGTTAATGGTTTCTAGTTCAACAATTTTGGAATGGACTTAATGAAGATTCAAGAAATGTTTTTAACATGGGGTCAATGTTGGAGCTTGTCTCCTCCACAAATTAGTGTGATAACATTTGTAAATCTCTTACAGGTTCACAAGGGTATACTTCGTATTTTAATCAGTTGATTAACGATTACCTAATAACGGTTGGCTTGCTAGAAAGTTTGACGTTATTATCATACAGATGGCGGTGATCAACTGGTCCCTAAAGGTAACACCTATAGGATGTGTTTGAGAGATGTGGTTATAGAAATATAATCACATTGATTCCTTATATGACTAAACAGTTAGTCAATATGTTGATGAGACAATTATTTAATGAAGATTAAATAATATTAGTTGAGACGAATTAACTGTCATTTCGTAAATTGAATATAATAAGTTATATTTAATTAAATGTATGTAATGTTAGCTTGGACGAATTAATCTGTTAATTCGTAATTAAATGTAATCGGTTATATTTAATATCAACAAGATGAATGTGTCATAGTGGTAATAGTGAGGGTACTCAAACCAAGAGGTCATGGGTTCGATCCTCACTAGATGACAATTTATATTTAACACATTTTTACATTTTTGGAAACCGAAAATAAGGAATTAAAACTCCTTATTGTTTCGGTAATTGGGCCGGAAATTAGAGGATGAAAAATCCACCCTAATCTACCCTTATACACGGTTTAAGAGGGTGAGATGGGTGAATTCATTCTAACCTAATTTTTGCCCTAACTCAACCTTGCCACCTCTCATCGTAAAAAAACACAAAAAAAAACCTAAAAATTAATCAGTTAATTTTTGGATTGATTCTAGCAAAATCAAAGGGCATTTCTCATATCGTCTTGGGTGCAACTGATAGGAGAATATCATTGCGATATTGTTCATAGGCCATAAAAGCTAGGACCGAAGGTTATTTATTAATCCTTTACGTTTTGTTTATGCATTTTATTTTTATGACTCGTAATCATCACTTTATAATTCGTTATAATCCTTAAAAATAAAGGGATGTATACAGATAAATCCCACAGTCAAATTGTATGTTCACCGAAGTTGATGACAACTAAACTTGGGTGAAAAGGGAAGAGATGGCTACTCATAGCTCTCAATATGGTTGTTGACCCATATAGCTTATATGTTTATGTTTTGATGATGTCAAGGTGCTTTACAATTTATATACTTGTTGTGTATAATCGTTTGTTAAGTATTTTAGAATTAACCTATTACAAGCAACAAGGGAGATTATGACAACTGCATGAAACGTTCAAGCCTTCAATCAAGATCAAACGGTTCAAGATTCATTCAAGAATTATGTAAAGACGAAGTCCGTCTAAAGATTAATCAAGCTTGGATGATGACGTAACCTGTACTCGAAGATCTCCTTGAAGAGGTGCTAAAATGGACGAGAACATGCCTGGTTCGCGTGCTCTGTTTATCGCAAAACAGGGGTTTTTTCTCGTGGTTTTGTGTGTCCGTTTTGGCTTGATTTTCTAGGGTTCTAAGCAAGGTTTTCAGGTGATAATGGGAGATATTCATGTCTTTTGTCAAGGGTGTAGGTAATGGGGTATATATAGGAGAGAATTAGGGTGCAAATGTAGGGTTTTAGAGGAGGTGTAACAGTTGGGCTCGGGTGGTGTTGCTGCTGATTTCGTGATTTTTCTAGGGTTTGGAGAGTGGTTTTCCTGAGGGTTAATTAACGAGAATATGGCATGGATAGGGGGTAGTTGGGTCTTGGTTTGTGTAGTTGGTAGATGCGAGTTTTTGGCTGAAAAGGAGCAGGTTTGGTGATGAGAAATCGAACGGCGTTGGGCTGTTTCGTGTGGACTGGTTAGAGATCGAAAATGGCTGGTTTGGGCTGTTAGTAAGGGCGTTCGAACCAGGGACTATGGGAGGCTAGGTGAGTGGAAGAAAATTGGGTTTAATCGGATTAAAAATCGTCTTTTAATCGTTTTGAAAACGCATTTTAAAACGAATAAATGAACGATAAATAATCAAAATAAAAACTCGAAAATAGAAATTATTTGATTAAAAATCATTAGGTCAAAAATGCATTTTATTTAAAATCAATTTCTTGAGAAGTTATTTTTTAAATAAACTTTAAATTAACTTTAAATAAATAAAACATATAAAGACCTTATAAAAATTAACCAAAATAAAGACACTTTTATTTGATCTATATCATCAATCGAACTCCATTGATCTCGTCAGTAGGATTTTACCCCGCTCATACATTAACGTCCTATAATCATCGTTTGCTTTTCGGGAGTCTTATAAATGCCAGTATCGTGACGGATACGGGTATCTACAGAGCCCCCACATTAACTAAGGTTTGGACAAGACGAAAGTCAAAGACC
Source organism: Silene latifolia (assembly GCF_048544455.1). Taxonomy (NCBI): domain Eukaryota; kingdom Viridiplantae; phylum Streptophyta; class Magnoliopsida; order Caryophyllales; family Caryophyllaceae; genus Silene; species Silene latifolia. The sequence goes on from NC_133534.1 coordinate 119,869,130, forward strand.
TGAGGATTCCGTGGGTCGTTTATTGTCCATTAGACTTGTGTGTATAAGCTCGCCAGCCATAAGCAGAGATCATACCTGAAACACGGTTTTGGACGCCTCAAACTTTCGAATGTGCTACTAGCGAGTTAATATCAAACTGACTGCTTCATGTGTGCTGGGGTGGCTCAGCCTTCTATTTGAAAACAAAGCCTGGTGCTGGTGCTGGTGCTAGTGCTAGTTGCTGGTTACTGGTTGATGGTGAACGGAAATATCCCAAAAGAGACATATCGTTCGAAGGTCTTATCGACCTGCTTTTGCTTATTGCTGGAAGGTTCGCGAACCTGCTGGTGCTTATTGTTGGAAGGTTCGCTGACCTGCTGGTGCTTATTTTTGGAAGGTTCGCAGACCTGCTGATGCTTATTGATGGAAGGTTCGCTGACATGCTGGTGCTTATTGTTGGAAGGTTCGCTGACCTGGTAGTGCATATTGCTGGAAGGTTCGCTGACCTGCTGGTGTTAATTATTGGAAGGTTCGCTGACTTGCTGGTTCTTAGAGAATGTGATCCATAGCTCAGTATGTCGAGCTGTTCATGGAACCCATTTGCTTCAACGGACGTAACCCATAGCTGAGTTATGTTTGAGCTGCTTACGGGTGATGGCTAGCTGTGATAAACTTGTGGATTTAATTTGCTTCTTTTGGCTCACAGAGCCCCCATTGAAAATGGGTTCTAAAACGGAATGTTTTAGAGCCCCCAGTTGATTGTTGATATCTTTGTGATGGTATCGGGTGTACAAACCTGTTAGCAATGGTGCTTTGCTTTTGCAAATGTACCTGTAACAAACTAGTATAGTACTATAGAAAGTAAAAATAAATCACATAGTTAAATCACATAGAAAATTTGAAGATTGACTTTGATTTTGATTTTTCGAAAGTTAGTATTATTGAAAAAAGTTGATTATTTTGAAATCATCGAAATTCAAAAGACTTGGATTTGAATTTGAAAGTTGCTTGAAATTTGAATTTGAAAATCGAAAGATTTGAATTTGATTTGAAATGAGGTTTGAATTTTGAATTTGAAAGTTGAAGGATTTGAATTTGACTAAAATGAGGCTTGAATTTTGAATTTTCTACATTAAATTTGACTTGGATGATTTGAAATTCGAGAGACCGGATGACTCTTGATGACTCGGGTACTTGACATATGAAGTTGACCGAGGTTGACTCGAATTAGAACAGACTCCTAAGTCTGCAGGAAACTTAGCTAAGACGATTGATAGACGACGTGAATCAAAAGTGGAAAGGTATTATAACTGCCAAGCGAGTCTTTTATGGAAGGCGGACCATATCAAGTCGAACATTTTTGCCAACACCGTCAGATAAAGCTCATTATGAAACCTGACAATTACTCATTTGAATCTAGATCCTCATCTTAGCCTAAATCGAATACTAAGACTGACGCGGTTGAAGGTGGCTTAATTTGGACTTAGGTAAGACCCATAAGAAATCGACAAGATGAAAGGTGGTTGGTGGGTGGATTGAATGCCTTATTTTGAAGGACTGCTTACGTATTTGCGTGGAGCGAAATCAAATCCGACGTAGTTCGATGAGGTGCATAAAATTGGTGTTTTTGTTTTTTGTGCGTACACACCCAAAGGTTTCACCTAAGGTATCGTGTTGTATCCCGTTCTAGCCTGCAAGGTACCATTAAATCGTGTGTTTGGAGTTGGTGTAAAAGGCTTGGATGCTTTGGGTGTGGAGTTTGGTAATAAGGGTTTTGAATGGTAAACTATCACTCTGGAGGTTTGCTTTGTAGTGCTTAGGCCAATGGGTTATGGCTGCTGATGTGGTTGGAAATGGTGTCTCGGGTTTGATGAAACCCGAGTCCAAATGGGTTGGAAAATGATGTAGGTTCAAATTTCCATGTCTGGACCATATAGGCTTGGGTGTAATGACACAAGCTTAATGAATCCTCAAAATTCCTTACTATTTCCCTGTTACTGTCTCAAGAAGGACTTATGGGTATAATTGTAGAAAGTTTGTTGATGGTGCTAGCTGACCGTTTTGGCTCTGCCTTTTGAGCCTTGATCATGAGTGCATGATCTTTGACTTTTGGCTTCTACAACTTTGATATTTTTTTTTTCTTTTGTTTGTTTTTTTTTTTTTTTTACCTTTTGCTTTTTTTTGCCTTATTTTTTTTGCCTTTTGCTTTTTCTTTTTTCTTTTTGGCTTTTGCGTTGACGTTCTGATGCTTGTCATAATTGATTTCTCATTGAAAATTTGGTCTTCACCAATGGATTGGGTCAGTACTTACATAGGTCGGTCTTTTCTCTCTTCGAGATGGGATGATTTTGTGGGGAATGGGCTTGCCTTTCGTCATGGATATGAGAAACACGGAAAAGTCTGAGTTTGTCATAGGATCATCTAAGATCTTGTCTTATAGCACTGGTTTTTATGGAGGTTTTCTACCGCCAGACATGGAATAGGTAAAGGATGCAAACATGGGATCCTAATGTACCCTACCATTTAAAACGGAATATACTTTTACCCAGGGGGTGCCTTTGAATGTGATGTGCATTTTGAGTTGATTTGTTGATTGGAATGAAAACAGAAATGGAATCAATTTCATTGATATGAAAAGGAGTTAGACATAGTTGTAGGAAAATAAATCTTAGACTCGACTCAGACTAAGACTCGAACGCAAATTACGACTTGTAATTGTCAACATCGGTTTTGAAATTTTCTCTTTTCAAGAGTCGACTGAGATGTTCGGTTTGAAAGTTGGCCCGCTTTTGCAACTCGGTTTGACTTGGGAAGAAACTATGTGACCCGGGTTGACAGAGATCGATAGGGTTTCGAGGCTACTCGTAAACAGACAGAGGATTCACTCTACTTAACAACTCGGGATGTAAATGGACTGGACTGGATTGGACATGATTAGACTCTGAAACGAACAACATGGTCTTAAACCCAAATAGACATCGACTTGATAACAGATTCGACTCATGTTCTGACTTAGACATAGACTTGGTTTAAACTTGACTCGACAATAGGTTCGACTTACGTTTTGACTCGCACAAAGACTTGGCTTAGACTCGACCTAGCCTAGACTTGGTGTGACTAACCCGTACTTGGACCAACTTGGCTCGTGCCTCGTGAAAAAACATCATAGGTGTCCTAAGTGGGGCATTTTTTGGTTTGACTTTCACCAAATGGTCGACATACTTGACTTGGACCCACGAGATGGCTTGGGTAACCCACTAGGGTTGTTTATTGGCTAGACACACGGTTCTCTTGAACCTATGACACGACCAAACTTGACTCAAAACATATTTTATGCTTGGGAACGGTTTGTTGAGAAAAACATTTTGGAATCGATTGAAAATGGATGATTGAAAATGAGATTTTAAATGGGCAGCATGTCACCTATAAAAGGCTCATTTTGGTCAAACACTTATATCTATTTCGACAGCATTCTGAGTTGAAAACATGTTTGATTTGAAAACTGTTATTTCGAAGAAATGATTTTAGAAAACATTTGTGATTTTCGAAAAAGACATGGAGGACGATCGCGTAGCATATAAGCATGCACAAATTAATTGTGCATGAGCCTAGACTCTTCTAAGTCTCGGTCGGACCTCTAAAGGGGTATATGCCAATGATCCACCTTGTCAATGAAAGTTAAGCCTCCCATAATCAGAAGTGTGCAATATGGTTAGAGCGAATACTTGAAGACCTCTGCGGTACCATCTTGATACTTAAATCAGGCATAGTGGACGTCACCTCCTTACCATTGAAATCGATCTAATGGGTGAGGTGGTCCTCCTAACGTCTCAAAATGGGTAATGTATGAATGCAAAAAACGATCATAATGTTAGTCCTATTAGTCATAATTTTCCTCTTCGAGTTACACAGTCCCTACCAGAGTCACGAAAATGTGGAAATGGGAATTTGATAATCCAGGGGGGTTTTGAAAATGGAGTCGCCACCAAATTTAGGGAAATTTGGAAACCATTTTGAAAAGAGATTTGAGCTTAATGTGAAAGTACGTGGTGTGAGGTTCCTTAACAAAATACACACCCCCGCCCGTTGTTAATAACGGCCTCTACTAATGGACTATGATGGCTAATCGGATAAGACTATAATCGTTGTATAAAAGTGAAAACACCCTTTTTGATCCTAACATGTGAATTACGTTTTATGTCAATTTAGTGCAATTAACTCGTCGAGTGGTTTAGCAAATTAATTTTAAATAAAAACGCAAACGAAGAGAGGGATAAAAAGGCTTACGCTTAGCATAAGATAGATTAACACACGGTTATGGTTAGTATACAAATGAGGTGTTAAATTGATATAAAATTCCATATTAAGCATTTCGAAAACAGTAGCAAGTGTGGTCAAACTGGTCAATGGTCATCCTAAGGGTGGTCAAACTGGTTTGATGCGCATAGCCAGGGCTTGTTTCGATGGTTTTTTGAAGAGGTTAGATTGCTCCTCTAGGTCTGAAATTTAATACAGTCGTAGTTTGAAGTCTAAGGAAGATCGTGGTTGTGTGAGTTGTGGAAGCTGGTGGTGTTAGATGGTGGTTTTGAGGGCAAGAACAGGGGCTGGTCATACTCGGTCTTAAATGTCGAAAACATGAGTTTATTGTTACAAATTGGCCAAGTCATTAACATGCTTTCTATCGATGCTACGTCATGACTATTAACAAACGAACTTAAGTTACATCAATTTAATAACTAAATTTATATGCTAACGATGGTAAACGAGGGGCATAACATGGGGAAAGGGGAAAATAGCGAAACAAATGAACGATGCTAAAACTTGCCATAAAACGAAAAAAAAGAAGAGAAATGGAACTAGTAAAAAGAGTTGTTTCACCCTCAAATTACATGTATGAGACAGGATGCCTGACTTGGAGTCGATATCCATTTCGAAATATGCTAAGTTGATAGAAGGTATGACATTTAAAGTCGGTTTTTCGAAAATAGGGTTCTTGTTTGCGACTGTCTTTGGTGAGGTCGTTGAAGGGTTAAACAATAATGAGAATTTGAGTTTTTGAAAGTTTCGGAATTGTGAGACTGCAAATTTTGTGAATATGGAAAGACTTTTGGTCTAAGATGGTCCTAAGAGGTGCTAAAAGGGGCGAGAACAGGCCTGGTTCGCATGCTCAGTTTATCGCAAAACAGGGGCTGTTTCTCGTGGTTGTGTGCGTCTGTTTTGGCTCGATTTTCTAGGGTTCGTGTAACACCCACCACACACCAAGGTTCCTTATCAAGACCACCTAACGCATGAGAGTGCTACCATCTTGGTTACCCGAGGCAATGTATATCAAATAGACCATAAAAGAACGTACTTTAAATAAATAAGTTTAAAGTGATTACATGCCAAACCCAAAACTGCAAAGTACGATACAACTGTTCCAAAAACCCAACCAACTAAAGTAAATAAATGTTCGTCACAACAGCGGAAGACTCCTAGATGACTCGTGGTGACTCATGCCCGGCTAATCCCTCGCGCATCCAAATCATACCAGCTCAATCACTGCTCACCATCCCCTAATGGATCACCGAAGTTTTTAAAACAATTAAACGGGGTCAGTTACTGCATACACACTATAACATAAAACAAAAACAATACATAGACACAATTCTCCAACACCGTCACATCACCAATCAGTAATCCACTACGCTAGTGGGAGACCGCAACCGTTCCCACCTAAGCCCTGCTCATCTTTACTGAGCGAAAACCCATGTTCCTTAATGTACACATTCCCTCTTGTGGCGGGTACCCCAATGGGGCGAATCAAGGGCGTGAAGACACTCCTGCAAGTGATTTGACTCAGCTGAGGGCGCACCTCGCGAATCATAGACAAACAACAACAACCAACTACAACATCAACAATTACCTATTCAATACAATATAGATAAATGACATCAACCAACCATCAATAACCAATCAACCATCTAATATACATGTAAACAATAACTGAGTAGGAAACCCTACGTGGGAATGAAATCACCACAATCGTCACAATAGCAGATCAGAAATGGTCCACTGCGAAATCACCTCCTATCAATCATACAATCATACAATCACCATCTAATACCAAAATACTCCCAAAACCCCCAAATTACTCAATTAGGGTTTAAACCAAAAACGACGAAACAATACAAAAACTGTACTAGGATTGATGCCCGTCGTTGTGTGCACCAAAGATAATATTTATTATACCTATTAAAACTAACAGAAGATAGTGGTAACAGGGTCGAACCACAGGGAGGCGATGCAATTATTAGTTGTCTAATTTAAGTAAACTAATGGCAACAAATGAAAAGTAAACTAAACTAAAAGATGAAAACAAATATTAAAAGGGTGCTAAGATGTTCGGTTCACTATAGTTTCGGCGACAATGTACTAGGTAGGTCTAAAACAAACACATGAGATGGGAAAATAAGAAGTCCTCTCGGTCCATTCTTACAGGTAGCATCTTTCGATCCCGCTACAGGTCCCTAATATCACTAATACTAACTTCCGTCCTGAAAAGTGACTAAAAAGGCTAAATTAACTCATCTCTCGATCTTATTAATTTAGTCGTCTTAATTAGGTAGGCTATCTCCCTTCCCTATCTTTCGATCTTTATTGGGTCGGTCAAATCCTAGGCATTTAACTAGTCGCGTGCACTCGATTCGTCAAACATAGCAATTAAATTAATTAAAACGAAGGTGATCTCATGTGGTCGGTCGATCGACCAGGCAGGCCAGTCGATCGACCAAGGCGCGATTCGGGTCTACTATTCTAATGCGGCCTACTTCTACAGATTCCCTACATCCTAGCATAAGGTATTTATCTACTCATACTAGAAATAATAACAGCAATAAACTTAACAATTAAAACATTCGAATTCATACTTAAATTAATTAAATGAACAATTAACATAAAACAATAATTTGGCTGCCGGGAGATCTAACCTAGCAATTCTACACTACGAATGAAAGAAATAAAACTGAATAATGCGACAGAAGAATACCGTATAGAGGAATTGTAAAGGAAAGATCAAAACCGAATGTAAAACAGAAACTTTATTGATGAAAGAATAATAATTTTAAGAACCCTAATTATTAATGATGAAAGACTTGATGATTATTCTGAATAACCTAGGTTACGTTATATAGAATATCGCGTAACACTTATTCCTAAACCTAATATACAATGGGCTTTGGAAATCTCGTTCTATTAATTCACGTCAGAATTAACGGTATGGCCGATCGACCATAGCAGCCGGTCGATCGACCGATCTATGCTGAACAGTAGCTCCTGTAAGTCGTGCGTTGGTCGATCGACCATGAAGGCCAGTCGATCGACTGCTTTAGCTGATAGTCCGCTTCTAAATTCTTCGTAAAGTTGTCTTTCAGGCCTCGAAATGCGCACCAAGCTCGTTCCTTGAGTAAATACTTCATGACAAATGCAATGCAAGATACTCGGGGACGGATTTAGCTCAATATCTACTCATTTCCGCATAAATCTGCAATATTACATAAAAATACGAAAGTAGACGAAACGGGGCAAATAGTAGCTTTAAACTACATAATTGAGCTCTGAAATGCGTGTAAAATAGGGTGTAAAACATCATATAAAAGACACGCATCAAACTTCCCCAAACCAAACCCTTGCTTGTCCTCAAGCAAGAACTAGACTCGATCCTAAAACCTAATGGAACGAGTTCAAACTCAGAGCGAAATGCAAACTGCAAAATCTAAACCAATTTAAATGCAACAACTAACAATCAATTAGCAATATGAATCATGCAAACGAGTTACGAAGTCGTTAAAAACCTGCTGAACCGTCAACTGTAGAGACTTATCAATTCGGACTCTCACGGGTCGCTCATATCACACATAAGCACAGGTGAATAATGTAAAGATAGAAAGAATTCATTTTGTAGTGACACTCACCTAACTACGACCTATAAGAACATGCCTGCAATCTAATATGAAAATGATCTCTACAACCGTGCATATGCATTCCAACCAAACAAATGACCATGACACATGCCTAGGTAAATATGGATATGTGAGGTATGGTTAAGAAGAGGCTAAGATAAATTTGGATAAAAACAGAGTTAAAAGCCAAGCTAGTAACTAAGGGAACAAAATTATAACAACATCCAATTTCTTGCTCAAAATTCCAATCAAAACGGTGCTAATAGCAAACACAAATCTCACAATCTCCGATATAATCAACTCCCCATAAGATATGAATGGAACATGGGAGCAAAAATCGCCATTTAATAAAGACTTTGAATTATGGGAAACTTCTTTTCTCGGGCTTCTGTCGATCGACTAATGAGTCCAATCGATCGACCGTCCTCTACAGTACACATGCGTTCCTCTTTCTTTTTTTTTATTTCTTTTCAATTCTATATTTTTTTTCTTCTTCCTTTCCTTTCTTTTTCATTTTCCCAACATCATCTCAAAAGAGCATTTGCAACCAAAAAAGAAGTGACAATCCCGAAAACATAAACTACTAGCTTGACAAGGGCAGGCTAAAAGTAAGATGTAGTTAGCGGGACAAAAAGGCTATTTCTGGCAGTGTGAAGCTTATGGACAAAATGAATAAAAGGATGACCTCTTCCACATGTGTCAACAAACCACGAACCGAATGCATACAGGTATTCAGCAGATTAAGTTCATATTTATGCAAGTTTATTTAACATGTCTCATAAGGAGTAAGTACTCACATTCCTAAATAAACCGGTCACAGATGACACCAGTTATAGGCTCTAAACCTCAGAAAATGAAAGTAGTTTGCCAAAATTCAAAGTCAAGTCTCAAGTTCAGCAAGATATTAACGAAAACTCGTAGATATGCATATGTGATTCTACTAATAACGTGTCAATTAAGCAAGGCTTAGGCAAAAACAGATGAAAATGCAATGTCATCATAGAAATACTACCGTTCCGACTCGACCTAAATGCTAAAATAAACGTGCAATTTTTTGAAGTTTTGGAACAATTTTCAATTTTTTTGAATTTTCTGTATAATGTAAACGTGAATGCAAGCAAATGAAATGCAACGCAAAACCCTTCCCCAAACCAAATCGCATAATGTCCCCATTGTGCAAAATCATATAATGAAATAAAAGAAAACGGGAATTTGCGTTAAATTAACCAAACAAAACATGAAGTAAGAACTCGGAAACTCACAAGACTTTAAGCGCAGCAAAAGGAAACCTCCCCAAACCAGCGTGAGCTAGGAGGTTTCGATGGCATGATGCTACCAATAAGTACCGAAAAGAACAAACAAAAGTACCGCGCATAAAACCGAGAAAACAATTATTGAAACGCAACATTATGTGTAAAATAAAGAAACGGAAGAAAACAGAAATGAGTCGGAGAATAAAGTGGAGAAAAGACTCCCTCAACTCCGCATATCGACCAAACTCAGCAGGGGAATGATCGAAAACAAGTACAGTAGCGGACATGGTCGATCGACCACATCACCCAGTCGATCGACCATGTGAACAAGAACAGAAGCTCCTGGAAGTCGTAGCTCAGTCGATCGACCACACAGGCCAGTTGATCGACTGAAAAACCTGCTGTAATTTCTGATTTCTTCGAATTAGCTTAATAAATTGTGCTATCAAGGTCTATAAACCTGCAAATACACATAATAACGTGCCCAAAGTTGCGCAAAAACCCAAAGTAACAGTCTAAAGCATATAAAATCCTAAGCAAACTTATTAAAATGCGAAGTCTCGCGCACACAAAAGCAATAAAAAGTCCAAAAGCGATAAAATGAATGGTTTTTGAAAAAGTCTTAATCAACTAGTAGTTGATCAAGAATGGCCACGGGATGGCCCACTTGCTCGGCTTCTGGCTACAAGAAGTAGCCTCTACAGTGCTCATCTCTTCAGCTGCACTCTTCTCAACTCCAACATCCGCGGAACTCAACGGATCAACGGATTCAGCATCTCCCCAATCAATGACCTCGTCCGGCTCATCAGAATCCAAATCGGATTCCGTCACTTTGACTGGCTCATCATCAGGCTTCTCATCAGTGCCATAGCTAAGACATCCTAGACCGCCTCTTTGAACGATTGGCTCCTTCACAGCTGGAGCAACATGCGGCTCTTCCTTCCCCAAACCAGCTCCTGCAACATCCAAATCAGAAAAATCTTCCTCCAATTTGCTCCCAATCTGGGGCGGAGGTGTTATAGCAGAAACAGGCATAGAAACAGGCATGTCACATAGCATAAAATAGGATTTCTTTTCAGAAACCGTATTACAAGTGACTGGCCACATGGGGTCTTTCTTCTTAGCTGTCTGGGCAAAGACAATGGAGTGCCTCCCCACTTTGAAGGTCAGAGTCCCTGAACCAACATCTATAGCTGCACCAGCAGTGTGCAGAAATGGTCTACCCAATATAACAGGAATGTGGGCATCCTCGGGCATATCTAGTACAACGAAGTCAACAGGGAAAAAGAACTTTCCTATTTGCACAGGAATGTCCTCTAAGACTCCTGTAGGCTGGACCGCAGATCGATCAGCCATCTGTACTGTCATGTTTGTGACTGCAAACCTAGTCAATTTCAACTTCCTAACAAGACTCAAGGGCATGACACTAATACTGGCTCATAGGTCACACAAGGCCTTCTCAATAGAAAAGGTGCCAATACTACATAGGACTGAAAAGCTACCTGGGTCTTCTAGCTTATGAGGTGCAGTGTGGGTCAAATAAGAACATGACTCCTCAGTTAGTGCGACAGATTGCACGGTTTCAAGTGACTTCTTTTTAGATAAAAGTTGCTTCATAAATTTCATGTAAGCAGGCACTTGATTGACTAACTCAATAAAAGGAACTTGTACGTTTAAGCTACAAATAACATTTTTAATTTGTTAAACGATACTTGTTCCTTCGTCGGCACCAATCTCTCTGGATAAGGGGCTGAAAGAAGTAACTTAGCCCTCTCCTCTAGGTCTCTCATGCCGGCATCGGTGGATTTAGGCTGAAAATCCACTACCATCTCCTTGTTGAAGCTCGAACCCTCTTCAGACCGTCTCAAAAATGAACCATTAATCGACATCGGGTCATATTTCGGAACCGGAACTGACGCATCAGCATTTGGGTCTTCCCTCAATATTTTCAGAGTAGTCGTACCCCGAAACAAGTGGTCCCTCAAGTTATTTGGCATTGGAGGACGAAAAGACTCACCATCAGCAGCGATGTCAGTCGATCGACCCTGTTGGTCAGTTGATCGACTGACTTCTACAGGACCAGAAGCTGTTTCACTTCGCGGACTGGTCGATCGACTGGGTATGTCAGTCGATCGACTGACATACCTGGTGATCGTCTTTTTCTTGCTATTATTCGCCACTGCCTTCTTCTTGCTTGGTTCCGCCTCATCTTTTCTAGTAGCTTCCTCGACCATAGCGGGCCCATCAACGGTAGATCCACTCCTCAAAGTAATAGCATTAAGGGTCTCCTTTTGATCCGTCTGCGACGGTAAATGCCCCGGAGCTCGAGTTGCACTCTTGCTAGCCAATTGAGCAATTTGGCTCTCCAACATTTTCATCCCGGCCTCTCTAGCTTGAGACTCTTTCATCAACAAATTTTTCAACTCGGCAAATTCGGAACCTTGGGACTGCTGCTGCTGCTGTGGAACATACGGAGGCTTTTGATATGGCTGCTGCTGCTTATGAGGGGGCACATAATTCTGCTGCTGCTGCTGCTGTGGAGGTGGAGTCGGACTTAGGACATCTTGGCTACTCCACCTCAAGTTAGGATGGACATTCGGCTCAAAATAGGTGTTTGTCTGCCTATAATGTTGAAAGGCAGCACAAGACTCATAGGAAATCTTTGCGGTTTGTCGAAACATGTCCTTCTCCTCCACATCTCTTGCAGACGAAAAGACCGTCTGAAACAGCATTCACATGATAGATCCCTCCTTTTGAAGCTCCTCTCAACTCGTACTTATCAAATCTCGCCGTGAGAGCCTCTAATGCAGCTACAGAAGGGGATCCAGCACATCTCCTTTGATTTCCCCTGGAATTCCCATACTCAGCTTTATGGGTGGCCAAATCATCAATAATTTTCCACCCCTTAGTCTCTCCAACATTCTCCTGGAATCTACCATTTGCTGCCGCATCCAGGATAGCCCTCTGATCGTCATAAAGCCCATTATAAAATTGATTGCATAGGCTCCACTTCTCAAACCCATGGTGCGGAATAGTTCGCACTAGCTTCTTGAAATGGACCCATGCCTCATGAAAATTTTCATCAGGACCCTGTTTAAAGCTCGTGATCTGAGCTCTAATGGCATTTGTCTTCGAGGCAGATAAATATTTCTTGTAGAATGCCAGGGCCAGCGACTTCCAATCAGTGATCCCGTTAGCAGCTCGATCCAGGTCTCTGTACCACTCCCTTGCAGCGTCACGAAGAGAGAATATGAACATGGTCTCCTTCACCTGGTCCTGGGTCACACCGGTTGGTGGGGGTATGGAACAACAATAATCAATGAAAGTCTCCATATGCTTAGCTGCATCTTCATTTGCAGCTCCCCCAAATTGGTTTCTCTCAACCAAGTTGATATAGGACGGTTTCGGCTCGAATTTTTCGTCCGTCCCGGTAATGCGAATCCCTTATAGAGATTCTCATTTGTCGGCTCGAGTGACTGGCTATACTTGCTTCTTCAGCCATGTCTGGAGATGTGATGGTCTTAGCTGAAGAAGTAGAAATAGGTGACGAAGGTGGATCCTCCTCAAAAAGCTCGTTCTCGTAGTAACTAGACAGAGTACTTAGCTCTTCCTCTGTCGACAATACTCTAGATGATCGTCTCAACTCACGCAAAGTCTTCTCAATCTCAGGATTGAACGGTAGTAATTCACCACCCTGTGACCTGCGTATAAGAAGAAACTCCAAGTAGAATATGAGAATAGTTTAAGGAACAGATGTCCCATAAACTAATAGAAAGACTAAAAATAAAAACAACTAAAAATTTTAAACAATTGCCTCCCCGGCAAGGCGCCAAAATTTGATGCCCGTCGTTGTGTGCACCAAAGATAATATTTATAATACCTATTAAAACTAACAGAAGCTAGTGGTAACAGGGTCGAACCACAGGGAGGCGATGCAATTATTAGTTGTCTAATTTAAGTCCAAGGTAACAAATGTGGGGGTTTGATTTGATTTGTTCTATAACTAATGGCAACAAATGAAAAGTAAACTAAACTAAAAGATGAAAACAAATATTAAAAGGGTGCTAAGATGTTCGGTTCACTATAGTTTCGGCGGCAATGTACTAGGTAGGTCTAAAACAAACACATGAGACGGGAAAATAAGAAGTCCTCTCGGTCCATTCTTACAGGTAGCATCTTTCGATCCCGCTACAGGTCCCTAATATCACTAATACTAACTTTCGTCCTGAAAAGTGACTAAAAAGTCTAAATTAACTCATCTCTCGATCTTATTAATTTAGTCGTCTTAATTAGGTAGGCTATCTCCCTTCCCTATCTTTCGATCATTATTGGGTCGGACAAATCCTAGGCATTTAACTAGTCGCGTGCACTCGATTCGTCAAACATAGCAATTAAATTAATTAAAACGAAGGTGATCTCACGTGGCCGGTCGATCGACCAGGCAGGCCAGTCGATCGACCAAGGCGCGATACGGGTCTACTATTCTAATGCCGCCTACTTCTACAGATTCCCTACATCCTAGCACAAGGTATTTAGCTACTTATACTAGAAATAATAACAACAATAAACTTAACAATTAAAGCATTTGAATTCATACTTAAATTAATTAAATGAACAATTAACATAAAACAATAATTTGGCTTCCGGGAGATCTAACCTAGCAATTCTACACTACGAATGAAAGCAATAAAACTGAATAATGGGACTGAAGAATACCGTATAGAGGAATTGTAAAGGAAAGATCAAAACCGAATGTAAAATAGAAACTTTATTGATGAAAGAATAATAATCTTAAGAACCCTAATTATTAATGATGAAAGACTTGATGGTTATTCTGAAGAACCTAGGTTACGTTATATAGAATATCGCGTTACACTTATTCCTAAACCTAATATACAATGGTCTTTGGAAATCTCGTTCAATTAATTCACGCCAGAATTAACGGTATGGTCGATTGACCATAGCAGCCGGTCGATCGACTGATATATGCTGAACCGTAGCTCCTGTAAGTCGTGCGTTGGTCGATCGACCATGAAGGCCAGTCGATCGACTGCTTTAGCTGATAGTCCGCTTCTAAATTCTTCGTAAAGTTGTCTTTCAGGCCTCGAAATGCGCACCAAGCTCGTTCCTTGAGTAAATACTTCATGACAAATGCAATGCAAGTTACTCGGGGACGGATTTAGCTCAATATCTACTCATTTCCGCATAAATCTTCAATATTACATAAAAATACGAAAGTAGACGAAACGGGGCAAATAGTAGCTTTAAACTACATAATTGAGCTCTGAAATGCGTGTAAAATAGGGTGTAAAACATCATATTAAAGACACGCATCAAGGATCTTACCCACAATGCGACGGTCTCAATGGTGTAAAGAACTCTGAATTCCGACGACTCAAGCCCTTGGATTTGATATCAATGTGAGAGAGAAGAGCTACATAACTTTATTTTCTCTTTTATGAAACTTATAATCATGTAAAAGTAAAAAAAAAATGGTAAAAATCATTTATATACCAATCTCGCGTTGCTATCAAAACCCGGCCAAAAACCCGTAAAAACCCTCGCACTCGATCGAGTAAGTGAGTTACTCGATCGAGTGGCCCCTACTCAATCGAGTACCCAACAGACAGAACACCGTCCAGAACGCCAACACACACTTACTCGACAGAGTAAGCCCTACTCGATACAGTACCTAATAGCTGAAAAACCTGAGCTATTAAAGTCTTCCCTTCTGTAAAACGAACTTCGTCCTCGAAGTTCAAACCCAACCTATAAAACATTAACTCCTAACACTAACTCCACCAACTATGCCTACCTCCACAACATGGCTCACGATATGGTATCAACTACATTATAGCCTCTCGTCACTAACTCCATACACTACCGAATACCATCCACAAACGCCGCTAGCTCCGTCTCACTAACTATTATCCACTAGCAAATCCAATATCAAGACAATCCACCAAGCGAGATCAACCACAAAACGGAATGTTACATTCTACCACCCTTAAAATGAACTTCGTCCTCGAAGTTTACTCATACTCATAAACATCGATCATCACCCAAACTATCAACACTATCGATGTTTACTCACACCCATAAACATCATACTACTACAAGCACGGCCATGACCTTTAATAGTATCAACCACAACATAAATCCATCCTTTATTCTACACCAAGGCTCAAACTTCCAAATATACCGCAACATGTACAACCATCAAACTCTCTTTGTCACATCCTACTCCTTTTAAGATAAATGTTACGTCCTCGTAACCCACTAATACTAGATCCTTTGTTATACCTCCCATAACCCTCATAACCACCGCATGTCAACGATAACCGACTATAATCTCAACACCTACAACAATGCCTATATCCACAGCTCTCTTTCTCTAACAGTTCTCATACCTCAAATCATTCGGCACACCACCTAACCTATACCGAAAAATCCTAAGCATAACTAATACTCTAACTCTTGCACAGTACCGCAAGGCGACATACTCCACTATACATGCGCTTATCTCCATAATCATAATTCATGATCCACAATTGTTACACACACTCACACTAGATCCTTAAGTTCTTTTCTTTTATTACCGCAAAACTCACCCATAACTTTACATGATATTAAGTCCCAATACTCCATACCCACTGTCACGATAAAAGTTATAAACCACCTGTAGGTTTCAGTTTAGTACAGCACATGTTCCACAAATCACTTGCCACTACTATGTCAACCGATGCCTCCTCTAAAACAAAAGCAAAAGTACTCCAACAACCTCTCACAAGTATGTCCCATTAACAGAATATCACTATACCATGTTAACAACGAAAACATACGCAACTCTCTTCCATAGCATACTCTACCCTCACTCCCAACCCAAAACTGGTAAGAAACATCAATAACAAAATACCAATCTATATGCCCAGACCGAAACTAACAGAAAACAACAGTAAACAAAACAACAATATATATAACTGATACACACTTTCGAAAGTTCGTCTCATTAGTATCCCGCCTAATCCACCACACGTCATCGTAACATCACCAGCAACAGCCGCACCGCAGCGCAAAAATACTCGTATCACAACACGAAGTACTGTGCCCGGATCGCCACCCGAGGCACAAAAACCACATCGATAGTCATCGCAACTTATACAATCCCATAAAGACTGACTCAGTATAACTTCCTGGTTAAGAAAACTTCCTCAAAACTGCTTTACTAGATCACAATGCAACATATTACTCGGAATAAACAGATAATAACCTTATGAAAATCATCCATACTATTACTCATGAGGTCAGAACCTCACACTATCACTTACAGATATCATACAACACATACAAGTATAACTAGTCATTCCAGAGCACCCAAATTTCCACTTTTTGAATACCATCCTATTAGGTTACCGTACACAACATATGACGCGGAACACTTAGGTAACGACTTTATAACTATCACACCATACCACTACTCTTGAGATCAGAACCTCACACAAACATTTACACACATCATAGACCTATAATCACCTCTAACTAGTCAATCCTGATCACGTAAGTTACCACTTGATAAAGGTTATCTCTCGCCCGAGATTAACTCGCATACCCTTCATAGCACATTCTCCCATTTGCATAACTATCACCTCCTGACAAAAGTACTCATATCATTAATACCCAAGTACTAGCAACCGCCTCCAATAATAACATCTTATACTCCCTCGCAACCATACATACCAATCCGGCCTCTACAAAATCAACCTCTTTAAAATGTCTACCTTTCATATTTATCGTCACCCTTAAACACTAGTGACAACACCACAACACCACCACTGTTCGCATAACAAATATCTTACACTCACCTCTACATATAACAGTTCTTTTCCTATCTTCGGTTAACATCCCAAATAACGAGCATCAAATCAATCAATAAAAATTACCTCAGCATTCATTCCAATTATATCCTTAATTGTATCGTCACCTAACTCACCACCAAAATCACATATCGTGCAAATACTCTACCAACTTTTTACTCCCCTTAATTCCTCGAATTCATGATTAACATGTCGTCTTGAAATTCCTATATAACCATTAACTCACACCCTCATGATAGTATCCTACATCTCGACGAATACTTACCTTCATATCGCATAACTCCGGTCAACATTCTCTGAGTTTACTCCTCTTAGTCTTTTCTTTTTACACTCGACAAAATCAATTAACAATTCAACTCCTTATTCCTACTACCTAACTCTTTAATGCTCCAGTTACCTTCTCATTGCTCCAAAACTCAAATCCCATTATTTCATATTAGTACCATCTCACTCTTTCTTACCATGGATCTTCTCTCATCATGTTATCACTCACACTTGATGCCAATCAGTCGACACAATCAACGTTTACTCTTCAACTAATTGTATTTTTTTTTTTGCATCTAGAAACTAAAATTCATTTCATACCGTTAATTGCCCAAGGAAATCACACACTAGTTTCACCTCTTTATGATATAAAATCCCAAACTCGGCCACTATACCTACACATCGCGGCATAACTCGATCTTACTATACACTATTCGTTTCCATCCCTATATAACGACCTTCCATCACATATATCCTTAACCAACACAATCCTAACCATCTCCCTCCATAAATCCTTACACATCCCAATTTGCCACTATTCGCAACCCTCATCTCAACCTTTTCATTCTCACGTTCCTTACACTTACATCAACCCTTGCCCATCTACACTTACCTTACATTACTCAAACTCGCAATTATATCACTCACCACGTCTCATAAAACATGCTCCATGCCTCAATAATCTCATTAATCTCCCTTTTCTTTTTCCACTATCCATCACAACCGCATATAACTCATGTCCTCCTCACCAAACTCATACGCATCATAAGGTGCTACTCCTTACAACGCAATGTCTGGTAATTTACGCATCAGGACCAACACATATGTAAAAGAATGCATAAAGCAGCAAAAGAACATCTTTGAAATAATTATGATATGCATGGAGGTCAAAAAGATAAGTATAAGACCAATACAGGGGTCACTAGATCGAGTACGGCCTACTCGATCGAGTAGGTGAAGATTAGAAGCACGTACAATAAATTACCAAGTCTACTCGATCGAGTAAGAGATACTCGATCGAGTACCAAGAGGTTCACTCGATCGAATAAGGGCTACTCAATCGAGTACCCTACGCGGTTCTCAACACTGTCCAATTTTCATAAAACGGTCATATCTCACTCGTTTCTTGGTCATTCTAAGCGTGTGACCTATCGTTAGAATCGTAAGAGAACAAGCTATCACCTCCAAGTGGAATCACATCAATATCGTATATGTCTCAAGTTATAACAGTTTAAAGACAACTTCTCTATAATCGGACAACATAACTACTTGATTTTTCCTTCCAAACAACATAAACATCAATAAAGTAAACAAAAGCGACTCGATACTTGTAAAACTAGTATCCCTAACCACATGTTACTATCTACAAAAGCCAAACAAGATCACTCATCATGCTCATACAACATTCAACTTATAAATAATGTACTACCCACATGCTTTTATTTTATAACTTTACGTAAAAACAATAACGTAATATACGACATCAAATCCCTTATTCACATATTACTAACATAACAACATTATAAAATCACTTCCATCATACAACAAGCTTAACCATAAATCATATTATCATGCAACGATTATTTATCTTTTTTCACCAATTCATCCATCATACCACATATTCATCCAACATATTCATCCAACCTATTCATCCAACAAATGCACACGAACAATAGTAAACACGTAGCGGTCCCATGACACCCCATAGTGACCGGTTCAAAGTTGTAGGGCGAGTTCGCGACTTTCGGACGTCTCCCAAGTCTTTGCATTAGCTCCTAACAACTCCTACCCGGGTTCATTTTAGTTTGACTCTCTAAGTTCATTAGATTCATTAGTTACAGGTTCAAAAATCGTCGCTCTGATACCACTTCGTAACACCCCCATACACCAAGCTGCCTTATCAAGACCACCTAACTCATGAGAGTGCTACTATCTCGGTTACCCGAGGCAATGTATATCAAATAGACCATCAAAGAACGTACTTTAAATAAATATGTTTAAAGTGATTACATGCCAAAATCCAAAACTGCAAAGTACGATACAACTGTTCCAAAAACCCAACAAACTAAAGTAAATAAATGTTCGACACAACAACGGAAGCCTCCTAGATGACTCGTGGTGACTCATGCCCGACTAATCCCTCGCGCATCCAAATTATACCGGCTCAATAACTGCTCACCATCTCCGAATGGATCACCACAGTTTTTAAAATAATTAAACGGGGTCAGTTAGTGCATACATAATATGTAACACCCCCATACTCCAAGTGCCTTACCAGGACCACTCAGGTATAAAGCTGTTATCATCTCGGTTCCCCGAGGCAATGATAATCATAAGACAATAACGAAACAACATTAAATAGTATAAGTTTAATGAAAGAGTACAATCCAAAACCAAATGCCCAAAAATACAGGTTACATGTTCTCAAAACAACTATCTAACCAACTAAATGAAAATGTCTGACAAGCTACTAAAGCTACAGCGGAAGACTCTATCATCTGAAGGTGACACATCCCAGCTAGCCCATGTATCTCGACTCATACCTGCTCAACAACTGCTCACCATCCCCGAATGGATCACCACAATTTTTAAAACAATAAACGGGGTCAGTACTAATCACAAAATTTATATAACTCAACCACACAACAAACAACACAGCTCAATTCCGAACTCCATCACCAGCTCCACAACACTGACTACACACTAAAGTGTGCAGCCCTGCCAGAGTACCCATCGCAATAGGTTACTCCTCGCCGCCAGTGGGGGACCGCAGCCATTCCCACCTAAGTCCCGCTCATCTCCATCGAGCGATAAACCCAAATCCATTAATGTGCACATCCCTTCTGTGGCGGGTTCCACAAAAGGCGAATAATGGGCGTGAAGCCACTCCCGCAAGTGACTCCACTCAGCCAGGGACGCACCCCGAAGAACACAGACAGATACAAACAATCACAACTACTAATCAGCAATCAAAACCAACAACCGTCACAATACTCGTATGATAACAATCAACAATCACAAATCACCACCAACACATTATGGGACTAATACTGAGTAGGGAAACCCTACCTGGAAAGCAACACAGTCAGACGATCTCACCAGCTGTTATCAAAAGGCCTCCTCTACGAATCCTCCTTCTACCATAACACCACATATATCACTAACCACACAAAACTAACACAAATCCCCAAATCCCAAAATTAGGGTTTAACAAGACTTAACTAAATATAACAAATTCGGTACGTAAATCTTACCCTCGACGCAAGGATCACAAAGATGTAAAGAAAGATGAATTCCGACCTTCCAAGCTCCGGGATTTGTCAATAATGCGATGAATGCGAAGTACGTAGGTTGAAATCTCTTTTTCAAAGTAATTAGGTTTATAAAAGCGTATTATGAAAGTGACGGAAGTGTTTATATATTAATTCGCATTATTAACAAAACCCGACAAAACATTACCCGTAAACCGGGCTACTCGATCGAGTAACTGACGTACTCGATCGAGTGTCGCCTACTCGATCGAGTAACTGACGTACTCGATCGAGTGTCGCCTACTCGATCGAGTACCAAGGCTACTCGATCGTGTACCCTACAGGTCAGAAACTATTTTAAATCGCAAAACACCCTTACTCGACAAAGTAAGGCCCACTCGATAGAGCACCCAGAGACTCATAAAACCGTAGTATTACAGTCTTCCCTCCTTAAAAAGAACTTCGTCCCCGAAGTTCAAACCACAACAAAACAAAGACATACTACTACACTCCCGACACAACAACCAAAACAAAACCCAACATAAAAACATGTTACTAACCAAACTCAACCTGACTCAACCACAACAAAACGTACCGACACAACACAAAAAGGGTGTAAAAACTCTTAAAAACTCTTTGCGATCATCTCCTACCCCCTTAAAAGAAACAAGGTTACGTCCCCGTAACCATACATACCTGATCAAAAAGGAAAGGGTAACGCTCTCTCATGGCCTCCTCTGCCTCCCATGTAGCTTCCTCAGTCTCGTGATTAGACCAAAGGATTTTGAGCAAAACTGTCTCACCACTCCTAGTCTTCCTAACCTTCCGGTCAAGAATCTGTTTAGGTACCTCCAGATAAGACAAGGACTCATCTAGTTCTATTCTCTCTGCATCTAACACATGTGACGGATCACTCACATACTTGCGCAACGGAGATACATGAAACACATTATGCACCCTCTTCAACGCAGCTGGTAAAGCCAAACGATAAGCAACCTCTCCAACCCTTTCTAAGATCTCATAAGGCCCTATGAACTTCTAACTCAGCTTGCCTTTCTTCCCAAATCTCATAACCCCACGCATAGGAGACACTTTCAGAAGAACCTTGTCCCCAACCTGAAACTCTATATCCCGGCGATGTAGATCTGCATAACTCTTTTGCCTATCCTGAGCCGCTCTCATCCTTTCCCTGATCATCTTAATCTGCTCAACCATCTCATGTACCATCTCTGCCTTAGCACTGTCGTCCCAAAAAATCGGACTCCTACATCTCCTCCCATATAAGGCCTCAAACGGTGTCATGCCAATACTGGTGTGATAGCTGTTGTTGTAAGAAAACTCAATCAAATCTAACCTCTGTTCCCAGCTACCGCCAAAGTCCATCACACATACTCGTAACATATCCTCAAGAGTCTTGATTGTTCTCTCAGTCTGACCGTCTGTCGCAGGATGAAATGATGTACTCATCTTCAAAGTCGTTCCCAAAGATTCCTGCAACTCTTTCCAAAACTTTGAGATAAACCTCGCATCTCTATCAGATACTATGTCCTTAGGGACTCCATGCAACTTTAGCACATTCTTCCAATAAGCCATAGCTAATTGTGCCTTAGTCCATGTATCTTTCATTGGCACAAAATGAGCTGACTTGGTCAGTCGATCCACTATTACCCATATCATGTTGTTACCCTGTTGACTCTTCGGCAAACCAACGATAAAATCTATAGAAATGGATTCCCACTTCCACTCAGGTACCTCTAAAGACTGAATCTTACCTTGTGGTCATCGCTGTTCCCCTTTAACTCTCTGACATGTCAAACAACGGGCCACAAACTCAGCTGTTTCTTTCTTCATCCCAGGCCACCAGAACGTGTTCTTTAAATCCTTGTATTGCTTGTCACCACCTGGATGTACTGAATACGGTGTACAATGTGCCTCTGTCATGATTATCTTTTTCAGCTCCTCATCATTAGGGACATACCACCTCCAATCAAACCTCAGACTACCATCTGTATGAATAGAGAATCTGGACACTGTCCCATTTCTACTCCAGCTCTTCACTCTACCATCTTAGGATCCAACAACTGTTTACCTCGAATATCATCATAAAGATCAGGCTGCACCGTCAAATCTCCCATGGCATCCCCTCTCTGCATCATATGTATCCCAAACTTCCCCACCTCATCTCTCAACCTCATCAAAGATAAAGCTGTACACAAAGAATGTACATTCTTCCTACTCAAAGCATCTGCAACAACATTGGCTTTCCCTTCATGGTAGATAATATCCATGTCATAATCGCCAATGAGCTCCATCCACCTCCTATGTCTCATGTTCAGCTCCTTTTGAGTGAAGATGTACTTGAGACTCTTGTGATCAGAAAATACCTTAAAGGTCGCCCCATAAAGGTAATGTCTCCAAATCTTGAGAGCAAACACCACTGCACCCAACTCTAGATCGTGTGTGGGATAATTATCCTCATAAGGCTTCAATTGCCAAGAAGCATTGGCAATCACTTTACCGTTCTGCATCAACACACATCCCAACCCATTCTTTGAGGCATCTGTATACACCTCAAAGTTCTCAATCCCTTCAGGCAATGCTAAGACAGGAGCTGTGGTCAAACGCTCCTTTAATGTTTGGAACGCCGTCTCACAACTCTCATCCCAACGAAACCTGTTCTCTTTCCTCATCAAAGTTGTCATAGGTCTAGCAATCTTGGAGAAATCTTTCACGAACTGTCTGTAATATCCAGCTAAACACAAGAAACTCATGATCTCAGCAACATTCTTTGGTGCTTCCCACTTTGTCACTGCCTCAATCTTTGCCGGATCCATAGCTACCCCATCCTTAGAGATCACCTGTCCCAGAAAAGCAACTCTCTCTAACCAGAACTCACACTTAGACAACTTAGCATATAACTCATGCTCCCTCAAGGTCTGCAACACAATCCTCAGATGCTCCTCATGTTCCTCCTTAGTCTTGGAATAGACTAAGATATCGTCGATAAATACCACCACAAACTTGTCCAAAAACTATCTGAAGATTCTATTCATCAAATCCATAAACACAGCCGGTGCATTAGATAACCCAAAAGGCATCACCACGTACTCATAATGTTCATACCTCGACGTGAAAGCTGTCTTCGGTATGTCCACCTCTCTAATCTTCACCTGATGGTACCCCGACCTCAAATCAATCTTGGAAAAGACTAATGCACCACTAAACTGATCAAACAGGTCGTCTATCCTTGGCAAAGGATACTTGTTCTTCACCGTCACTCGGTTCAGCTCCCTGTAATCTATATGATCGGTGCCATTTGGTGTTCACAATTAAGCATATGTGGTCGTTGGTCAATGGTCGATACAAAACACAATTTATACTTCACAAACAACTCTACAATTAGTAAAGAGGCAAGTAAAGGTCGGATCCCAAGGGACGGGTATTGAAATAAAGATTCTATTGTAACTAGTGGTGTCTAGGGGTGTCACAAATTGGGTTGATGTAGAAGGTCACTAAACTAAAATAGCAATGAAAATAAACTAACAAGGTAAGTGAAATAAGGGTGTAAACAATTGATTAAAAGCACTAGGGTGTCATGGGTTCATAGGGGAATCATGGGATATGATCATACAAACATGTTCTCAAATTATAAGCAAGCAATTATTGTTGTGATGGATTGAGTTGGGTTATATCTTACAATCCTAGGAAAGTTTGGGTCCCGGAGCCGAATCTCTTGGATTGTACAACACCTACAAGTCGACTTAATCTTCCCTACTTAACACATGCATGGTCTAACAAGACTCGAGTTGGGTTATGTCTTACAAGTCAAGTTGAAAGGATAGAAGATGATAGTAAATGCAAGGATTCATAGGCTTAGCATTTCATCAAATATAACATGTGCATGTATTAAGATCAAAACAAGCAAGCAAATAAGATATGAAAGCATATTAATTTAAGCATGAATCATTCCCCATGTTGGTTTCCCCTAATCACCCATTAAACCCTAGCTAAGAGACTACTCACTCATTATCATATTGATCATGCTAGAAAGGTTGTCAATCATACTAACATAATGAAACATGATGAATAAATGAAAGTAATTAGCAATAATTAAAAAGGGATTAAGAGATTATACCTACTAATGATTCCAATAATAAAGCAAGAATAATAGAAGAACTTGATGATTGATGGAAGGTTGTCAATCTCCCAATAAACCCAATAATCTTCTAATTATCCAAAATAAATGAAGAACTAGAGAGAGATTAAGGAACTAAAACTTGGATTAAAACTTGATTAATATTTGATTACAATATTGAAGAGAGATTTGATTGATATTAACTACTCTAATTATTGATAAGAAGAACATGCCCCTCTAATTAGACTAATGGGGTATTTATAGTGAAAATTAGGGAGGATGCATTAGGGTTAACTAAGGGCTAAACTAGTAATTACACTTTTAAGTTGAGCAAGGAGCCTCCGGGATTGTCCGAGAGAAGGGCTTCTCCATTTCGTAGCTTGAAGAACGAAATGTCTTTGTCTTTGTGATCCGTGCGGCCGGGAGTCGGGACGGCCGGATCTGGGATGGACGATCCGAGCGGATCAAGGAACAAGACGCTCGGACTGGGCATGGGGAATCCGAGCGGATTCTGGTGAGGAGGACGCGGATGGTGAGGACGGACGGATTCCCTACAATCCGTTCGGATTGTAGTTCAGCAACTTTCCTTCTTCTTTTTCTTCCCTTTTCTTCATGAATTCCTTGGGGATTTCCTTGGGGACTCAAGGATCCTTTTCTCAACAATGCTCTTCTACTATGCTATGTACAAAGGCCTTCTAGTCTTGTCTCTCCTTGATGCTTGGTCATTGAATATGATCAATTTAGCCTTGTTTTGCCATGAAAATGCAAGATTCTTACTCCTTTCCTACCAAGGGATCAAAATCTCAAAGAATATGCAAAACAAAGAACTAAAGATAAGAAATGACCCAAATAGGCACTAAAAAGCATAGAAACAATGGTAATTCGGGGGCTAAATATGCGCCAATTATGGTCGCATCAAATATCCCCAAACCGAACCTTTGCTCGTCCCGAGTAAAGAGGTGACAAAGACTAGGACCAATACTAACCTAACCTAATAATAATAGCCGATATGAGACAATTAGCGGGTCTCACTCCGCCCCTTCAACTCACAACAAGACAACCATGAGGTAGGATGCCTTCTTGCAAGGCAAGGTGGGTCTTGCCAAAATGGCGACACATCCAAACATTAAGCACACAAAAACACATAATGGATGCATCTACAAAAGAATAGCCACTTTCCTCATCTAAGTGGCGGAAATTATCTACAAGGGAAGCAATTCAAGGGTACACAATCCTTCATAGATGCAATTTCTTCAAACTACTAAGCCTAGAAGGATACCAATAAATCACCTCCAAAAGGTGTCAAGCTAGGGTACCTTTGTCCTCAATCGTTAAATGCTTTTGTCAAGAGTAGACTCCCTATGGTGTTAGAAA
This sequence comes from Silene latifolia, assembly GCF_048544455.1. NCBI lineage: Eukaryota > Viridiplantae > Streptophyta > Magnoliopsida > Caryophyllales > Caryophyllaceae > Silene > Silene latifolia. The sequence continues at coordinate 119,895,200 of NC_133534.1, forward strand.
CACTGGAGGATCGCGGAATTCCCCCTCTTGCCTAGACAAGAAGAAGGGTCGTCCCCTCTCTACCATGCACAAAGATGGATATGGTGGATAAAGGGATCGATAGATTTTGAGTTTCACTTTGGGAGTTTGCTTTGTTTTTTGTTTTTCCCCCCAATTTCTTGTGGCATATAACATTTGAGAACACTTTCTTTTTTGCCATTTCTTTTTGATTTTTGGCATTTCAATACTTGACAATTTTTTTTTTGCATTTCTTTTTGAACATTTTCAAAGTCACCCCAATTAGTAACGAGGGTGCCTTGTATTTGAAGCTTTAGGAGTCTATTTTTGCTCCTCTTTTCTTTTGATGCATTTTGCAAACTTTCTTTCACTTTTTCATTTCATTGAACTCAAATAGATTTCTTTTTGTTTTGTGCCCATTCCCTTTTTGTGACAAAAATGTGGTAGAACATGGATGAATGATAGAAGTATGCATGGTTTCAAGGGTCACCTTGGAATAAACGGTAGCCAAGGAGTTATCACACCACAAGGTACTCTTGACTAGGCCTTAATCCATGGGTCAAAGGATACTAGCATGACACATCCTAGGGTGTTTTACAAATATTCTAACAAGCAAAGTCTTAAGAACAAAAAGCATCTACTAGGGCCTATATATACTTGTCAAGCTTCCCAAGTAGACGGTTTCGCAAAATTTTCTAACATGCAACTATATGCCATGATGCAACTAACATATAAACATCCTAATGCAAATGATTCTACCAACTAGTATGCCAAATAAACTAGATGCAATCCTAAGTTCACATTGTTATACCGCATCAATCAAAATAAAGCCACATAGTCATTAACATAAAGAGGAAAAAGGAGATTGGAAAGATCATACCATGCGGTCTTCAATATCCTCATGTCTTGGATGTGGCGTAGTCAATCAAAGTGAACAAGGATGAAACAAACACAATATATACAAGACAATATATACAAGGGAAATGAACTTGTTTTTGGTTTTTCAATTTTTTCAATTTTTATGATTTTTGAAATTTTTTCAATTTTTATGGTTTTTGAATAAAAGTTAAGCGTTAGAATTCCCATCCCCACACTAATATGGGCATTGTCCTCAATGGCCAAAATGATGGAAATTATGCCAAGATGATGCATGATTTTCTATACTAAATGCAATTCTACACTAAACTATACTACATGATGCATGATTTTTGTTATGACGGAGAGGATAATTTAAATTACCTCCCGTTGCGTATGCATTAACTTCCCCAAACCAAGTAAGACACTATTGCTAATGTCAAAGCATGGGGGAGTTCATGCACATGCTATGCTATGCATGAGACTAAATTGTCATTTTGGATTTTACAAAAGTGGGAACAATAAAGAACACCTCAAAGGAACCGAGGTGCGAGTCCTTTGATGTTGCTAGGACTAAACCAACAATGATCAAAATGAAATAAAATACAAAGAGAGATAGACAAACCGTGGGAGAGTAGGAATCTCCAAGGCTAGTCTTCCATCATGCTACTATCATCATCACTTCCCTCATGAGAAGTGGTCACATTGCCACTTTCCTTGGCACTTTCTTCTTTGCTTTCCTCATCACCATCTTCCTCATCATTATCTTCACCATCTCTTTCTTCATCTCCACTTGCTTCTTCCTCAATGTTATCATCAAATTCCTCATCATTTCCAACAACCTCATTGCCTTCCACCACGTCCCTAGATGCACCCGGAAATAAGGCTTCTCTATCCGCCCAACTAGGCAAAGGACAAGATGGATCAAGGAGTCCTTGCCTAGCTAGATGTAGGAGGGGAGGATATTGAGCCAAATAAGCATTCTTCCGATCTTCATAAGCTTGCTTGTGCATGGCTTGCATTAGAAGAGTGACATAATCTTTTTCAATTTCAACTCCTTGCGGTTTGAACTCTTCATAATCATAGGGGTAAGGTGGTATAACAATGGAAGAGGAGGGAGTTTCATGATCACCCTTTTATTGTTGAATGATGTACTCGGCTTCCGTGGATAGGGGGAGTAAATAGTTGGTCCGGTGGACACTAAGACGGCAAATCTTTGCGGGTAGAGTGAATGATCGAGCCTCACTTGTAAGCCACCCATACTTGGTATCAAGGGGATTGTGAGCAACCCACTTAAACTTGTTAATCAAGGTGGACATATCAATAAGATGGCCACCATCCTTAGCCTTGTACTTGCTATCCTTATTGAAATTAGGATCAAAGTGCTTGGCTAGGACCGTGACAAGGCCGTCATTAACAATTACGGTTTGACCCTTCTTCCCACTATCTACATGGAGCCATCTATCAACCAATAGCCTCAAAGAATTGTAAGGCTTGGTGTGAATTCTTCCAATATTCAAAGTTGATTCAAGGAGAATAAAATCGAGTCCCGTAAAATGATTGGTGTCTTTCCTAGCAATTATGGTATTTCCCACAACTTTGTGCCATATTCTTATGCCCGGATGATGGACCAAAAGAGCACGACAAGCTTTAAAATCTTCAAATTTCTTCCCGGAGATTGCCTCCCAAAGAGGCTCGGGATCATACTTCCCATATTGCTTATAGAATTTATGTTCATCGCTAAGACCCAAAATTTTACCCAATTAGGAAAGGTAATGCGTCTACTAGTGTTAGCTAGACGAAACTCAATATTTTCTCTATTCTCAACTTTTGTCACTTTTAAAGAACTTAAGAATTCCAAGACAAGGGAGGGGTATGTTACTTCCTTCATTTCAAACAATTTCTTTAAACCCATGGCATTGAAAAAGACTCTTGTTTGTTCAAGAACACCCAACTTCTCTAAAGCATCTTGACATATGAATTTGGTGGATTGAATTTGTTTCATAGCAAACTTGACAAATGTATTTCTATGAGAATCGGAAATGAATGTTACCTCCGGGTAATGCAAGAGTTGATTAATTACCGGAGTGGAGGGTGATGCTTCCATAGAAATTTGTTGAGGTGGTTGCACTTCCAAGCTTGGTGTTGATACCACCATTGCCAAAGCTTTCTTCATTTGTAGAGCTTTTTGCCTTTGAGAGAGAGTTGTAGTCTTTGGTGCCTTTGCTTTTGCTTTTGTTGCTCCCTTTGTTCTTGCCATTTGATGAGCTAACCAAGAAAAAGATCAAAAATCTTCAATTTGTAGAATGCCCAAATCGATTTTGAAGGTGAAAGGCTTTGCCTTTATGAGAACAAAAATCAATTCAAAGGTGAAGATTTTGTGCTTGGTTTTGATTGTTAATGAAGATGGAGTGATTGATTTGTTATTTGAAAGATGGTTTGATTTGATTTTGGTGAGTTTTGTTGAGGGTTTTTGTTTTTGAGATGGAGAGGATGAGGGTTTTGATGTTATGGGTAGTGTTTATGAGTGAATGAATGAATGAATGAAGGTGGGGTGGGTATTTAAAGAACTCGACATTTTCGAATTGCTGGGACAATCCGTGCGGATTAGGCGCAATCCGCTCGGATTCTTCAGCTTCAAATTTTCAAAAATCCCGCCTAGAGACGGGCGGATTCTGGAGAATCCGCTCGGATTCTTTTTGGATGAGACGGGCATTTTCGACAGACGGACGGATTCTTATCCGAGATTTTTCTTTGTTTTTCTTCAGCCGCAAGACGGGCGGATTGATCACAAGACGGACGGATTCGAGAGACGGCGTCTTTCGAAATCCGCTCGGATTCTTCAACGATCAAGAATTTGCGTTTTCATTGACCCAAGACAGGCGTCTTCTCGGCAGACGCTCGGATCCTCCTCGAGGCAGACGGGCAGATTCTCGTGAATCCGCTCGGATTGGTCCTTGTGTACACGGATTGATTCCATCCGTGCACCAACGCATTCCCTTATCATTCTTTCTTTCTTTCAAATCTTGTGTTCTTCATTGCGGGGGCACTACTAAGGCATGAATAGCCTAGGCAATTGCCATCCCCACACTAAGGTAAAGCACTACACATCAATTAAAAGCATTAGTCCCTCCCTCACTTCTCTCTTTTCATGACAATTATTTTGATCAAAGTAAATGAAATCCAAAAATGACAAAAATGCAATACAAAAATTAAAATGTAAGTTAGGGAGTTAGAAATATTTACAAGTGGTGGTTTAGGGAGGACTCCACCAAACTCTCATTCTTGATGAGATGTCAAGGGGCATGTTCAAGGTGTTGTTGATGTTGCTCAACACCTCGAAGAAGTAATTAAAAGCTTGTTCATTGTTGTGGTAGAGGTCCTCAATAGACCGTGGCCCTTGTTGTTGATCATGATCGATGGCATGCCCAATGTAGGGATTAAAGATCCCTTCAAATTCGTCGTCCCAAAGACCACAAACTTCATTGAGTTGATCATTGAAAATCTCTTGCTTGGATGGAGACAACTCTCCCAATTTCTTCTCTTGGCCAATGAGGCCATCATCTTCTTCCTTGGTTGATTTTGATGAGCTTTGCAAGCTCTCCTTTTCACAATTCACTTGCTCTTTGAATGGAGCATCTTCAACTTTCTTCTTCCATTGGAGTTCCGATTTCTTCTTTTCATCTTTCCGGCTATAATGATCAATCATGAAACATGGTTCATGCAAACGAGGAGCTCTCATGGTCTTGTCAAGATTAAAAGTTATGCTTTCATCTCCCACTTCTAGAGTGAGCTCTCCATGTTTCACATCAATCACCGCACCCGCGGTGTGTAGGAAAGGTCTTCCTAAGATGATTGGAATGTTGGAATCTTCCTCCATATCAACAATGACAAAGTCCACCGGGATGAAAAACTTCCCAATTCGCACGGGGACATCTTCCCATATCCCTAGCGGTGTCTTCGTCGATCTATCGGCCATTTGAAGAGTGATGTTGGTACATTTAAGCTCTCCCATTCCCAACCTTTTACTTACCGAGTACGGCATGACACTCACACTAGCCCCTAGATCACATAAGGTTTTGTTGATCGTTGTGTCGCCAATGGTACACGGTATTGAGAAGCTTCCCGGATCCTTTAACTTTGGAGGTAAACTCCCTTGAAGAATTGCACTACTCACCTTAGTGAAGGCGATAGTCTCAAGTTTCCGGATTGACTTCTTCTTTGTGAGGATATCTTTCATGTACTTTGCATAGGCCGGAACGTGATTGATTAATTTCGTGAAAGGAATTGAGACTTCTAAGTTCTTCACGATTTCCATGAACTTTCCAAGTTGATCATCAAATTTGGGCTTGGCTTGACGACTTGGAAAAGGAAGTCTAATCACAATGGGCTCCTTTTCTTTGGTTTTGTCTTCATTTTTCTTTGAACTTTCTTCTTTTGATGATTCCCCTTCCTTGGGACCTTGCACCACAACTTCATTCTCACTAGCTCTCACAACTTCATCCTCAACTTGCTTCTTGATTGCTTCATATCTTGTACCACTTCTCAAGTGAATGGCACTAACCGTTTCATGTCTAGGGGATTACCTTGAGGTGGTAATTGCCCCTTTTGTCTTGATGAGCTTGAAGATGCTAGTTGGGTCAATTGTGTTTCCAACATCTTGGTGTGAGCTAGAATGTTGTTGATGGTGGTATCCTTTGCTTGGCTATCCTTTTGCATTTGGGTGAAGAATTCTTGTTGATTTTTTTGCATTTGAATGACCGCTTTTTGGACATCAAAACTTTGGTCATTGTGGTGATTGTATGGATTTTGATTTTGGTAGCCTTGGTTTTGATTGAAAAAGGGTCTTTGATTTTGATTTCTCATGGGTGGTGGAGTGTATGTAGTTTGAGGGTTTTGGACATTTTGGCTTTTGTATGAGAGATTTGGGTGGAACTTGGTGTTTTCATTGTAAAAATTTGAATAAGGGGTGCCACTTTTGTAAGCTTGGAAAGCATTGACTTGTTCGGTTGTTCCCCTACATTCACTTGAGTCATGACCCAAGGTTCCACAATTCTCACATATCCCGCTTGGGATTGATGAGGATGCCGTCATGGCATTGACATGATGCTTTGATGATTTTGAGCTTTCCTCAAGTCTAGCCATAGCTTGTTCAAACTTCAAGTTGATTGTGTCAATGTGAGCACTAAGTTGAGCACCCAATTGAGTCACGGTGTCCACTTCATACTTTCCTCCTCTAGTAGCCTTGCGAGGCCTACTATATTGCGAATTATGGACCGCCATTTCCTCAATCTTGTTCCATGTTTGATTGTCATCAACTCCGGTGAACATTCCATTTGATCCCATATTGAGAATGTTCCTTGAATCTTCATATAAACCATTCCAAAATTGTTGCACTAAAAACCATTCGCTAAGTCCATGGTGAGGACATGAGCGACAAATACCTTTGAACCGCTCCCAAGCTTCATACAAAGACTCTTCATCCCTTTGCTTAAAACCCGTAATTTGAGCTCTTAGCATATTGGTCTTCTCCGGTGGGTAGAATTTTTTGTAGAAAGCTAGAGCTAGCTTCTTCCAAGAATCTATTCCAAGGGTGGCCTTATCAAGGCCCTTCAACCATTGCTTTGCGGTGCCGATTAACGAAAAAGGAAATAAGACCCATCTTATTTGGTCTTGAGTCACGCCCGTTTGAGAGATAGCTTCACAATAATCACAAAATGTTTCCATATGAGAATGAGGGTCCTCACTAGGCATTCCCCCGAATTGGCTCCTCTCAACTAGTTGAATGAAGGCGGACTTGGCAATAAAGTTTCCGGTAAGATGTTGCGGGGTAGGAGTACCATTTGGTAGATCCTCCTCGGTGGGTATAGAGTGTGACGAGAATTTAGGCATTGTAGGTGGATTTTGTGTGGTATTGTTTAATGGGCTCTCTTCTCCTTCTATTGCGAAAGGATTGACAAACTCACTAGTGGGTTGAACAACTTCACCAACACCTCCCAAATTCCTCCTAACAAGTCTCCTATTATTCGTCAAGGTTCTTTCGATTTCACGGTCAAAAGGTAACAAATCTCTTTGTAACCTTCTAGACATGCAAAATATCAAACAACTAGAAAACAATTAGAACAAACCTTGAAGAGTTTTACTTCCCCAAGGTGAAAAAGACACAACTAAAAACAATAAAAGAAATCTTAAATCAATTAAACACCGTCCCCGGCAACGGCGCCATTTTTGATCGGTGCCATTTGGTGTTCACAATTAAGCATATGTGGTCGTTGGTCAATGGTCGATACAAAACACAATTTATACTTCACAAACAACTCTACAATTAGTAAAGAGGCAAGTAAAGGTCGGATCCCAAGGGACGGGTATTGAAATGAAGATTCTATTGTAACTAGTGGTGTCTAGGGGTGTCACAAATTGGGTTGATGTAGAAGGTCACTAAACTAAAATAGCAATGAAAATAAACTAACAAGGTAAGTGAAATAAGGGTGTAAACAATTGATTAAAAGCACTAGGGTGTCATGGGTTCATAGGGGAATCATGGGATATGATCATACAAACATGTTCTCAAATTATAAGCAAGCAATTATTGTTGTGATGGATTGAGTTGGGTTATATCTTACAATCCTAGGAAAGTTTGGGTCCCTGAGCCGAATCTCTTGGATTGTACAACACCTACAAGTCGACTTAATCTTCCCTACTTAACACATGCATGGTCTAACAAGACTCGAGTTGGGTTATGTCTTACAAGTCAAGTTGAAAGGATAGAAGATGATAGTAAATGCAAGGATTCATAGGCTTAGCATTTCATCAAATATAACATGTGCATGTATTAAGATCAAAACAAGCAAGCAAATAAGATATGAAAGCATATTAATTTAAGCATGAATCATTCCCATGTTGGTTTCCCCTAATCACCCATTAAACCCTAGCTAAGAGACTAATCACTCATTATCATATTGATCATGCTAGAAAGGTTGTCAATCATACTAACATAATGAAACATGATGAATAAATGAAAGTAATTAGCAATAATTAAAAAGGGATTAAGAGATTATACCTACTAATGATTCCAATAATAAAGCAAGAATAATAGAAGAACTTGATGATTGATGGAAGGTTGTCAATCTCCCAATAAACCCAATAATCTTCTAATTATCCAAAATAAATGAAGAACTAGAGAGAGATTAAGGAACTAAAACTTGGATTAAAACTTGATTAATATTTGATTACAATATTGAAGAGAGATTTGATTGATATTAACTACTCTAATTATTGATAAGAAGAACATGCCCCTCTAATTAGACTAATGGGGTATTTATAGTGAAAATTAGGGAGGATGCATTAGGGTTAACTAAGGGCTAAACTAGTAATTACACTTTTTAAGTTGAGCAAGGAGCCTCCGGGATTGTCCGAGAGAAGGGCTTCTCCATTTCGTAGCTTGAAGAACGAAAGCGTGTCTTTGTGGCCGTGATCCGTGCGGCTGGGAGTCGGGACGGCCGGATCTGGGATGGACGATCCGAGCGGATCAAGGAACAAGACGCTCGGACTGGGCATGGGGAATCCGAGCGGATTCCTGGTGAGGACGCTCGGACTGGTGAGGACGGACGGATTCCCTACAATCCGTTCGGATTGTAGTTCAGCAGCTTTCCTTCTTCTTTTTCTTCCCTTTTCTTTATGAATTCCTTGGGGATTTCCTTGGGGACTCAAGGATCCTTTTCTCAACAATGCTCTTCTACTATGCTATGTACAAAGGCCTTCTAGTCTTGTCTCTCCTTGATGCTTGGTCATTGAATATGATCAATTTAGCCTTGTTTTGCCATGAAAATGCAAGATTCTTACTCCTTTCCTACCAAGGGATCAAAATCTCAAAGAATATGAAAAACAAAGAACTAAAGATAAGAAATGACCCAAATAGGCACTAAAAAGCATAGAAACAATGGTAATTCGGGGGCTAAATATGCGCCAATTATGGTCGCATCACTATACACAGCCTCAAGCTCCCATCTTTCTTCTTCACAAAAAGAACTGGTGCTCCCCACGGTGATACACTAGGTCTAATGTATCCCTTCTCTATCAGATCATCTAACCGTTTCCTGAGTTCCTCCATCTCTTTAGGACCCATCCGGTACAGTGCCTTAGAGATTGGCGCCGTCCCCGGTTTCAACTCAGCCGTGAAATCTATCTCCCTCTTCGGTGGCAACCCCGGAATCTCCTCTAGAAAGACATCTGCAAACTCACCCACCACTGGTATCTGATCAACTATCGGACTCTCTATCCGGTCATCTCTCACATGGCACAAGATCAAAGGGAATCCCTTCCTCAGATAGGACTTCAAGGTCACAGCTGCAATCAACTTAACTTTGGGTTTGACCACAAACCCACGATAAGACACACTAACACCCTTAGGACCTCTCAAAGACACTTTCTTTTGATGACAGTCTATCTTAGCTTTGTACTTTCCCAACCAATCCATCCCGACTATCATCTCAAAACCGTCTAAAGGAAACTCTAGCAAGTCTACAGGTAGATCAACTTGTCCAACTATCATAGATACATCCTTATACAACCTCCCACATGATACAGACTCACCCGAAGGTATAAAAACTTTCTCACTTACAGACTCATATACCCTCAAACCCAACCGTTTAACATGACTCGAAGATATAAACGACTGAGACGCCCCTGAATCAAACAAAACAAAGGTATGAATACCGTTAACAAGAAAAGTACCAGTTATAACATGTGCGTCGTCCTCAGCTGCTTTCTTGTCCATCGTAAACAGCTTTCCACTAGTCTTCTGTCCACCTCCCTGGACAGTACTGGCTGATGTGGTCGGCTTAGCACCGGACCCCTGATTGTTGTTGTTGTTCGTAGCTAGTTTCTAATAAGAATTACCGCCATTGTGGTTACCTCCACCCTTGTTGCTCTGACCTCCCCGGTTAGACCATGATCCAGCCGGTCTGTTACTCGCATAACTCTGTGTCGGCCCCTGAGAATAGCTCCCCTGAGCCGATCTCTGAAAAGCCCCTGGTACACTCGTGCACTCATGTCTCATGTGGCCTACACCGCCACAGCCAAAGCAAGTCATCCCCCAACTACCACTACCGCTCCCACGGCCACTCCCAAAGGAAGCCCCAGCACTGAACCCCGAACCAGAAGAAAACGCTCTAGCCTGACTGTGGTTGCCTTTCTTGTAATTAAATTGGCCACCACCTTCATTCTCAGCCATTCTTTTCTCACTACTTCTCTCCCGGGCCATCTCCACTAACCTCTCAGCTCTCCCAGCCCTCTCATAAGCTTCCTTAACATCAGTAAGGACTCCCACGGGTAACTTGTCCATAATCCTGGGTGTCAACCCCCTCTCAAATCTCAGCGCTAGGTTCTCCTCACTCAAACCCATGTCCTCAGCATATCTAGACTTCTCATTAAACTGCTTGTAGTACTCAGCAACCGACATATCAGATGTATTCCTAAACCCATCGAACTCCTCCCTCAGCTTACTCCTCACATGCTCAGGTACAAACTCTCTCCTCATAGCCCTCCGAAACTCTTCCCAAGGTATAGTAGGTAGGCCCTGCTTCGTATACATCTCTCTAGCACTCACTTTCACCTTATCCCACCACTCACCAGCTGCCTCCCTCAAGTAGAACGCAACTTATTCTACTTTCATCTCATCAGGACAATGTATCAGGTCCAGAATGTTCTCCATCTCATGATGCCAATTATCAAGAAGAATTGGCTCCCCAGTCCCCTTGTACTCTTTCGGGTTGAACCTCGCTATATAAAGACTGATCTTAGAGTGATCAACCCCCTTATCCTTCCCCACTCTCTTTAGGGCCTCCGTAAGAGCATCTTGATGCTCCAACATCTTAACTATATCGTCGATGTTCATGCTCTCAGCTCTCGCATACAAAGCGGTTTTCTTTGGCGGCATCTTGAAACTATATAAGAAAAGGTAGATATAAACATACATACCATAACCCAAAACACGAAAACATCCTGCCCAGAACCCACTCGATCGAGTGTCTAAACCTACTCGATCGAGTAGCGGCTACTCGATCGAGTGCCCCGACTCCAGACCCCAAACAGACCTTCTGATCTCTGAAATACTCGACCGAGTAGCATAAAAACACGATTCTGGTCATAAAAACGTCAAATTACCCACTCGATCGAGTACCTCACCTACTCGATCGAGTGCCCCCTACTCGATCGAGTTATGCTGACTCGTACATACTACCTGCATGTTATCTCTCATAACCCAACATACTATACAACCTCATAACCTCAACATTATAATATTACTAAGCACGCAATTCTACACAATTTCTCATACAATCAACAAAAGAATCTACTTCATGTTATTAAATGCCACATAATAAACAACCATCATGCTTCTTTATACAAACCAACATAAAAACACACCCCACCAAATTTTCAATCACCATTCCAATTCTCCACTCCCAACATCCTACAACTCACAGCACATATCATTACTTTCACATATAAGCTGACAAACACCACATACGACCTTGACACATACCCTTCCCATGTGACCGGTTCAAAATTGTAGGGCGAGTTCGCGACTTTAGGATGTCTCACAAGCCTTTGCATTAACTCCTACAACCTTTACCCCGGGTTCATTTTAATTGACTCCCTATATTCATTAGATTCATTAGTTACAGGTTTCAGGATCGTCGCTCTGATACCATTTTGTAACACCCCCATACTCCAAGTGCCTTACCAGGACCACTCAGGTATAAAGCTGTTACCATCTCGGTTCCCCGAGGCAATGATAATCATAAGACAATAACGAAACAACATTTAAATAGTATAAGTTTAGTGAAAGAATACAATCCAAAACCAAATGCCCAAAAATACAGGTTACATGTTCTCAAAACAATTATCTAACCAACTAAATGAAAATGTCTGACAAATTACTAAAGCTACAGCGGAAGACTCTATCATCTGAAGGTGACACATCCCAGCTAGCCCATGTATCTCGACTTATACCTGCTTAACAACTGCTCACCATCCCCGAATGGATCACCACAGTTTTTAAAACAATAAACGGGGTCAGTACTAATCACCCAATGTATATAACTCAACAACACAACAAACAACACAGCTCAATCGTCACAGATATACTCCGAACTCCATCACCAACTCCACAACACTGACTACACATTAAAGTGTGTAGCCCTGCCAGAGTACCCATTGCAACAGGTTACTCCTCGCCACCAGTGGGGGACCGCAGGCCGTTCCCACCTAAGCCCTGCTCATCTCCTTCGAGCGATAAACCCAAATCCATTAATGTGCACATCCCTTCTGTGGCGGGTTCCACAGAAGGCGAATAATGGGCGTGAAGCCACTCCCGCAAGTGACTCCACTCAGCCAGGGACGCACCACGAAGAACACAGACAGATACAAACAATCACAACTACTAATCAGCAATCAAAACCAACAACCGTCACAATACTCGTATGATAACAATCAACAATCACAAATCACCACCAACACATTATAGGACTAATACTGAGTAGGGAAACCCTACCTGGAAAGCAACACAGTCAGACGATCTCAACAGCTGTTATCAAAAGGCCTCCTCTACGAATCCTCCTCCTACCACCACATATATCACTAACCACACAAAACTAACACAAATCCCCAAATCCCAAAATTAGGGTTTAACAAAACTTAACTAAATTTAACAAATTCGGTACGTAGATCTTACCCTCGACGTAAGGATCAGAACGATGTAAAGAAAGATAAATTCCGACCTTCCAAGCTCCGGGATTTGTCAATAATGCGATGAATGCGAAGTACGTAGGTTGAAATCTCTTTTTCAAAGTAATTAGGTTTGTAAAAGCGTATTATGAAAGTGACGGAAGTGTTAATATATTAATTCGCATTATTAACAAAACCCGACAAAACATTACCCGTAAACCGGGCTACTCGATCGAGTAACTGACGTACTCGATCGAGTACCCTACAGGTCAGAAACTATTTTAAATCGCAAAACACCCTTACTCGACAGAGTAAGGCCCACTCGATAGAGCACCCAGAGACTCATAAAACCGTAGTATTACACAATATAAGATAATACAACAACAACACACTTACACAATTCTCCAACACCATCACATTACCAATCACCTGACTAGCCTGAAGGTGTAGCCCTGCCAGATTACAGCCGCAACCAGTAATCCACACCGCCAGTGGGAGACCGCAGCCGTTCCCACATAAGCCTCGTTCATCTTTACCGAGCGAAAACCCATGTTCCTTAATGTGCACATCCCCTCTTGTTGCGGGTTCCACAAGGGGCGAATCAAGGGCATGAAGCCACTCCCACAAGTGACTACACTCAGGCGAGGGCACACCTCGTGAATCACAGACAAACAACAATAACCAACTACAACATCAACAATTAACAATTTAATACGATATAGATAAAATGACATCAACCAACCATCAACAACCAATCAACCATCTAATATACATGTAAACAATAACTGAGAAGGAAACCCTACCTGGAAATGCAATCACCGCAATCATCACAATAGCAGATCAGAAACGTTCCTCTACGAAATCACCTCATATCAATCATACAATCATACAATCACCATCTATTACCAAAATACTCCCAAAACCCCCAAATTACCCAATTAGGGTTTAAATCAAAATCAACGAAATAATACAAAAACTGTACTAGGATCTTACCCACAATACGACGGTCTCAACGGTGTAAAGAACTATCGATTCCGACGACTCAAGCCCTTGGATTTCGTAGCAATGTGAGAGAGAAGAGCTATGTAACTTTGTTTTCTCTTTTATGAAACTTAATATGATGTAAAATTAAAAAGAAACTAGTAAATATCCCTTATATACCAATCTCGCGTTGCTATCAAAACCCGGCCAAAAACCCGTAAAAACCCTCGCACTCGATCGAGTACGTGAGTTACTCGATCGAGTGGCCCCTACTCGGTCAAGTACCCAACAGAAACAGACAGAACACTGTGTGGAACGCCAACACACACTTACTCGACAGAGTAAGCCCTACTCGATAGAGTACCCAACAGCTCATAAACCTCAGGTATCACAGTTCTAAGCTAGGTTTTCATGTGATAATGGGAGGTGTTCATGTCTTCTGTGAAGGGTGTAGGTAATGGGGTATATTTACGAAATAATTAGCAGTTAGGCTCGGGTCGTATTGCTGCTGGTTTCGTGAGTTTGCTAGGGTTTGGAGAGTGGGTTTCTTGAGGTTTAAGGCACGGTAATATAGGTATGGAAAGGAGGTAGTCGGGTCTTGGTTTGTGTAGTTGGTAGATACGAGTTTTGGGCGGAAAAGGAGCAGGTTTGGTGATGAGAAATTGAACGGTGTTGGGCTATTTCGTGTGGACTGGTTGGAACTCGAAAATGGCTGGTTTGGGCTACTAGTAAGGGTGTTCGAACCATGGACTATGGGAGGCTAGGTGAGTTCAAGATAATCGGGTTTAATCGGATTAAAAATTGTCTTTTTATCGCTTTGAAAACTCTTTTTAAAACGAATAAACGAATGATAAATAATCAAAATAAAAACTCGAAAATTTGAAATTATTTCATTAAAAATCATTTGGTCAAAAATGCATTTTGTTTAAAATCAATTTGTTAAGAAGTTATTTTTCAAATAAACTTTTAAATTAATTTCAAATAAATAAAACATTTAAAGACCTTATAAAAATTAACCAAAATAAAGACACTTTTATTCGATCTATATCATCAATCTAACTCCATTGATCTCGTCAGTTGGATTTTACCCCCGCTCATACACTAACGTCCTATCATCATCGGGTATTTTTCAGGAGTCTTATAAATGCCAGTATAGTGACGAATACGAGTATCTACAATATTCAAGGCTAATTAATACTATCTTGTCAAAGTTTTAAGAAATTCAAGGCATTTTCTTTGGGATGGCTAGGACAAAGGAAACACCAAGGCACCAAGTGAGGCTAATCTAACAAAAAAGCAAAGAACATTGGCATCTAAGGCAATTAAGGTATCAAATATTGTGGAGAGGCAACATCAAACGGTTATGGTTCCCGACATTCAAACAATCGAGCCACTTGAAGGATTTTCGGAGTTAAATCTTTATTGACGTAGATCATAAGAAATCCTTTGCTTCTCTACTAAGTAAGAATATTTTAGCTACCAAGTTCCTATGCTATGATACATTATACAAACTTGGTATCTTGAAAGATACACGATCCTTCTTCGAGTCTATGAGTCTAGGCACATTTTTCGACATGCATGAAATGAAATATAAAGTATTGACCCTTGAATTCATTTGTTTATTGAAGATAACTAGACAAGAGGATCAAAAATACTTGGAATTTCGTCTTGCCAACAAATCCTGTAAAATTGAAATTCGTGCTTTTGCTAAAGTACTTGGAGTAAAAATGCCTTTTCGATCATCAAAGAAACCACACAAGTTTGATGCCAAGCCTTTATGGAAAGCCATTTTGGGGAAAGAGTTTACTACTTTCAAGGCTCAGCCTTATTTGTTCATCTCCCAGCTATTAGGATTTGGCATCGTTTCGTGGCTAATACTTTGATAGAAAGAAAAGATGCTTTTACTCTATCGGAGCTTAATATGCCTTTCTTTGAGTCTGTTCTCAATGTCCAAGGGTCTTCCAAATCTGATGACAACATTTTTCAATTTTTGATAGACCGTTGGATGGACTTATCATCGGGCAAGGAAAAGATGACTTTCATTATCAATGGTGGTTTTAGAACTAAGCTAGCAAAACACTTTGACCCCAACTTCAACCTTGATGGCACTTACAAGCCTATCAAAGGGGAAACATGCATGGACATGTATATGCTAGCTTACCGTTTCAATTGGGTAAAGAAGAATGACGATAACAAGACCGTAGAATGGTTGATGAAGGATTCCCCTTATCTCCCATTAACGGATAATGTATTCTCTCGCCTTGCAAAGTGAAGGGAAAACTATCTTCTCTCAATATATAAAACAAACACAACAACTCAAGGAGATGAGTCGCCTTCGCCTTCAAGTTCTCAAGTACCTCCCTCAACCTTGGTAATTCCTCCTTATCTTTTTCCATACAAGCCTTATGTCTACGATGATACCAATGTCATGAAAGGGAAAGACTATGTCTCTGGTTTAATGAAAAATATCCATAAAGAGATGTAGAAAGATCGGGCCAATAGTTATTATGGCCAATACCCGCCTTCATACAATTTGGCTAGGAAAGGGTTGCTTGACCCTAACGGGTCATTGCCGGAGTGGGTGGATAGAAAAGTTTTCTTCCCAGACTTGTACACTTCAATAGATAAAGAGGTGGTGTGTGGAGATGGAAATGGGAGTTATTGTTGGAGTATGTATCCTCAACAATAATGCGATCACATTATTAAAATCATGATAAGAATACATGAAGGGATGATTCATATTTATACGTCAACTGATCAGCATTAATCAGTAATGATTGGCTGACTAGAGTTTGACATTACTGTCGTTTGACGATGGTCATCAGTTGATCCCTTAAGGTCACACCCAAAGGACGATTCCCTTAATAGATAAATTAATTAATTGTATATTGATACAGATTAATTAATTCCTTAAAAATTTGAACAATTCACGTATGTGAGTAAGAATATGAATCTTATTGTAATTCGATTAAATGAGATTCGTTTTCGTTTTAGTAATTAAGATGTTATATTACTAAAAATTTTGTTTTATGAAACAATTGAACTAAGAATGAACGGTTAATTATAATTACAATATGTTGTATATTATATTAACATGTACCATTTTATTTACTTGTAATTGTGAATTACTAGTCAAATGTTGTATATAATTAAATTAATATATGTAATGATATTTAATTGTTAAATATGCATTAATATTATTAATAACATGTTACATGTCACATGTCACAAATTATATGATAAAATAGCAAATTGACAAAAATAAAATGGACTCCATTTTAACCAAGGGTCACCGGTTTTATAGGGTGGTTTAGGTGGAATGGTTAAATTGTTTTATTAGTGCTAAACACAATGATTATTTTCTAAACCTAAACTACACCCTAGTATTTTTGAGAAGAACAATTGAAAAAGTATTTTTGCATGCATTGGCTCCCTTGTCCCTCTCCCTCCACTGGTTTTCCACTCCCCCAACAATAATAAGAATTGTTCTTATTCATTCTTACATTTTTACTTACTTCTTTCTCTACACATTTTCTCTAAAAATAAAGTTTGAGAAATAATTGTTCTAAAATCTAATTTATAAATTACTAGAAGTAGTAATCCAAAATAATATTAGATTATATTTAAGGTTAGCTACTAATATAATCTAGTCAATTAATTAGTAGTTTTAAGGGATGTCTTGGTGCAATTGATATGAGGTTTTCACATTATTGGGACTAAGGGGACCATCCATTTACTTTGAGGTCAAGAACAAGTTAAGAAAAGTGTTCTTACTTATGCTCTTTAAACCGTTTTCATCATTGTAAGGAACCTTGTTCTTACTTTTCTATTTTATTATGTTATGCATGCATTAGATCAACATCTATTTTAAGGAGTATTTTAGATATTAATTAAAAGATTTTAATATGAGGGTTAATAAATCCTTTCAAGTGGTATCAGAGCTTAGGTTGTTGCATGCATAATCGGCTTAGGTTTTCCGACTAAATTAAAACTAGAAATTTGTGATTTATATGATTAAGCCACGAAAATATTTTGCATGTTTAGTATTCTAGTCCTAAAATGAATTTAGGTCATTTTGATGATTTATGGTGATTTATGGCTTATTTTAATGATTTTAGTAATTTATTACATTTTAATGTATAAAATGGTGTTTAAAATGCTAAAAATAGTTAGACTAAGTTTCTGACCTTAAATTTTTTTTAATGACCTCACATGCATATTTTACTTATTATATATAAAATTTCGTATAAATTTGATTTATTTTGCATGATTTATAATTTTTATGAGATAAAAATGAGATAAATGGAGGTAAAATGATTAAAATTAGTTAAATTTCGAAACAGGCCATGAAATTTTAATATGTTGTCACATGCATATTTTACTCACTGTGTATAAAATTTTAGATGAACTTGATTCATTTTGCATGATTTATGAAGTTTTAGTGTAAACATGACATAAATAGTGACTATTTTTGCAAAAATAGCTAAAATGAAATACATGGCATGAGAAAATTATTTTAGGTTGCATTATTATCCCATATATCAGATATAAAGTTGGAACATTGATTAGATTAATTTTCATATGCTTTAGATATTTTATTTGATAAAACCGATTAATTGCAACTATATTTTTCTTGAAATAAATTCGAAAATTTTAACCTTGATTTTTGACATTATGAGTGTCATGGAATTATTCTAGAATGTTCAAAAATTTAAAATTAAAATTTTAAAACTATTGTAATTAAATTTGGATTTATTTCATAAAAGGTTATGATTTTAAGGTAAAAAATGAGCATAAATGTTTAATCAAGTTGAATTATTGTCAAAAATTAATTAATGACTAATTTTTGAGTCCTAAGGTGTTAGGATAATTAACTTGGACTAAAATTAGATTTTAGTAATATTTTGTGTAATTTTAATAAGTTAAAGATCGCAAATATACATAAAACCGGATTATATTTACGATATAAGTTTATATAGGGCGATTTGACACATTTTGGCATGTTAGATACATATTATAATACTGCATTTTTTATTGATGAATGTCAGATTTCTTTTATATAATTTTGAATTGTGTACTTTTATCTTAGTATGGCTTAGTTTTAATCGATATTACCCGTAATGTAAGAGAATATTGATTCGGTTGTAATATATTGTGATCTCGTATCACTTTTATTTTATTTTATTAGATTTTATTTTACAAATGTATAATAGGAAGTGCTATATACATTTTATTATTTAATTATTTGTAATTCCGGAGTTTCCTAAAGACGGTGGCATTCGGGAAGGAGTTCCGATCAAGATGGTGTATGTTTATCCTTGGGAGGCGTGTCACGTGAAGAATCAAGGGACCAAAGGAGTTGGTTTCTGAATTTGTAATAGAATATAAGATTTTCTATTTTAGGAATGGCCATACTAGGAAATTTATTTCTTTATTTGCTTGCTTTATATGTTTGCATGCATTGCCAAATCGTCATAACTTCACGTGCATATTTTATCGTCCTATCGACTATTGTCAATTATAATTATCGAGTATTCATTGACTTAGTTCACTTAAAGATGATAGATAATAAATCGACAAGACCTCACACATATTTAAAATTGAGATTAGCCTCACCAAATACTAGTAATCATGAATCCCTTTGACATTTGGGGTAGATTGGATTCCCCGGGGTACTTTCATTAATAATTGGGTAAGTAGGGTAATAAAACGTTATTACATGCAAAATTTGGTTGGACTCAACGGGATATAAAGACTAGTCTTATGTTCCGGGGCTAGAGATGGAATTTATGAAATACATCGACCGAGAAATCTATAGTAGAATCAATTAAAAAGTTAATTCACCAAATTTATGCAAGCATGGGATGTATCGGTTTTCCGTGCCCATGTTTGTGTAAAGATGGATCTCGGAATCATTTATATAATTTAGGTGCAAGTTCATTATATAAATGCATAATTTTAAAACCTTGTTAAATATGTTTACAAGTAAAATGATAAATGTTAATTGTTTCCTTCAATTCCTTTTTGTAGTCAATTTGATTAATTTGCAATGGCAACTCCGATTTCATCCGCTTCTACAAGTGGAACCGCTCCACCTCTCACCAATGCTTCTTGGCTCCGATCCTTTATGGATCGATGTAAACTTGATAAGAATGGGACTAAGTTTGCCGATTGGGACGCGCAACTTCGCTTAGCCGCTGAAGGTGACGACAAGCTTCGTTACCTTACCGAAGCCGCTCCCGCTATACCTACTACTAGGTCCATCTCCGCGGTTAGGGAGGCCTATGAGGCTTACCTAAATGAATCGGCCGCGAAAGAATGTCTTGATCTTCTCTATGGAAGCCGATCTCCAAAGGAGTGCTATTAAGATAGGCACCGCCTATGAGATCTACACCAAACTTGTGACCATGTTTTCACAAGCTCCTAGGATAATCCAATATGAGGAGGCCTCCGCATTCTTTAAGCTCAACATTAAAGAGGGTCAAAAGGTTAGCCCCCATGTCCTCAAATTGATTGAGCATGTAGAGACGCTCAATTTGCAAGAGGTTAAAATTTACGAACAACTCGTCATTGACCGAGTTCTCCATTCCTTGAATCGCATCAAAGCATATGTTCAGTTTAAGGTAAACTACAACATGCAAAACATGAATACCTCTCTCCATGAATTGCACAACTTGCTTGTACGAGCCGAGAGAGACATGGGTCTCAATGTGAATACGACCAAGGATGTGCTCAATATTAATGATAAGAGCAAGGGGAAATTCAAGAAAAGCGCTAGAAAGGGTAAGAAACCCACTCCCAACAAGGGCAAAGGGAAAGCTATTGGGAATAGCTCATCCAAGCCCACAAGGGTGCATCTTCCGAAGATAAGTGCCACTATTGTTGTGGTACGGGCCATTGGAAACGTAATTGTCCAAAGTATCTAGGAGATGTCAAAGCTGGACGTGTGACTCCAGTAGATAATAAATTCTCTAATGTATTGTGTTATTGATATAAATCCCGACTTTGGTATTTAGATACAAGTTGTGATTCTCACCCCCTTTAAATGTAATTTAGGGCATGTGAGCAAAGACAAAGGCAAGGAGAAGCAAGCTTAAAGAAGATCATCAACAAAGGGATGCTAGGGTAGCCGCCTATTGTAGAAGACCTATGGAAACTTGGCTTTTATTTTGTATTGTCCTCTTAGTATTGTTGTATTTTGACTTGTTGTTTTAGAACTCGTTTTGATTTCCGGGTTGGACATGGAAATTTGTTCTATTTCCATTTTGCAAACAATGGTTGTATGAATTTTAATGACTTGGCTTTCAACCCAAGTCATTCGGTTTATGGAATTTTCTTTGTTCTAAAAACTTGTCATTACACACCTTTTACATCAACAACATAAATTAATTTGACTTAAATTGATCATAAAAAAATTACATCGATTGGATCATTGTAATGAGTTCATAAGCCATGAATTTGATTCCCTCTTATGCTTTTATGACTAAATATCACATCTTATTTGACATAAGGAAGAACGATTGTAAAGACAAATAGAGTTATTTGAACTCAAGGTAGGGAATTTAATAAACCAATTGAGAATGCCACTTATAGTAAAGACTTTTAACCACTTATAAGACTCCATACGAGCTATGAGAGGACTTAAGACCCTAAAATTGTATAAGACATAGATGTGAATCCAATCCTTTATCTTATAAAGGCTAGTTTATCTTACTACTAGATTACAATGTCACTACAAGAGGGTCATCTTTTAAGGTCATAATGTGCGATATTTTCTTCATTCAAAAGGATAAGTATCAAATTGTTTGTTGCTTATATAGCTATATTTCAAGAAAAATAGGTCTATTTTTAAAAATTAGCAACAAACTCGAGACTAGTGAGGAGACCAAAAGTAAGTGATCTTCAATAGGTCAAACTCAAGGCTACTGAGGAGACCAAAAGAAACCTTATTAGGTCAAACTCAAGGCTAGTGAGGAGACCAAAAGAAGGTGATCTTCAATAGGTCAAACTCAAGGCTAGTGAGGATACCAAAAGAAAGTGATCTTCAATAAAAATTATGAAGTGGTTGTATCAAGAAATTTCAATTAAATTTTACATAAGAGCCTAATGAACCAATGTGATATCTATGCATAAGAGTTGTATGGATAGACACTAAAGTTGTCTACAAAGCTAAGTTAAAAGGTAACTATGCAAAAGATCCATATCATCATTGCTATACCTCATAGTGTGAATAAGAAAGTTAAGACCAATTTCTAAATAATCATTAGAAAAGAGTGTGTGTATGAGATAAGCACAATGTTTTAATTAACACTTAAAATTGTAATGATCATTGCAATTATGTGATGCCAAAATGGTTTCACTCGAGTTGTCGAGAAGTCATGAATGTACATGGATTTAAGTGGGAGTCAATATTGTCATATTTAGACATGGAGATCAGTGGGATAAATTGTCTTTTGTGTTAACGTCATTGAGGATGACATGCTAACACTACCATCGATGAAGGAGTGTTTTTGTTTTCAATTTTCGATGAAAGAAGACATAATGCTTTCTAAAATTCCAAATCTATCATGATATAGGAAAATTTAGATTGGCACTTAGATAAGTATCTTATGATTGATAAGATTATTTATCTGTTTAATATCAACATAGGTTGAGGAGGTTTTTCATTTAGATGAAAGTAGAATTGCTATGAGAGAGTCATAGTCATTCACTGAACCACATGAGTTTTTGATCACATGAAATCAATTGCTAATGTTTCCGCCATTAGAACGATCATGTATGCTGATATATGCACATGCCATGATGAATCATATGCTTGGAGCATAATGAGTCAATGACAAGTTATTTCAAATAAAAGTCATTTGAAAGCCTTCAAGAACATCCATTAAAAATTCCTGAGAAGGAATGAGGATCAATTCTTGTGTTTAGGTAACATACTAAGTTGTGTGTTGAAGAGTTCACAAACTCTAAATTCCAAACCTATAAGGATTTATTTAAATCCTAGGATAATTTTATTGACGCAGGAGTAAGTGACTAAAAAAATGTTTTAGAATCAACCATTGCAAATTCTACAAATGGAGTCTAAGTACATTGTGATAAGGTGGTTCATAAAGGGACTATAGGTAGACCCTTCCACCAAGTATTTTATCACAAGTTATATGACGACAGTGGGAGCATATTTCAAGCTAAAGAGCCCAAGTCTAAGGAGAAGCTTAGACATGTACTTATAAAAGTTCATGACATTAGAAATTACATTGAATAGAAGGAAATAGCAATTCATAAAGTTGGACTAAATGGATACATGGTATATCCACTAACCAAGCTTTTATTGCACCTTGATAAGTGTAAAATATACACTTTAGATTATAAGATATGAAGTAGTAATATGGTATTGACTATTCATATGTGATAATCGCATTTTATCGTTTGAGTTTCTTAAACTCATCTATTACTTTGTTATATCCAAATAGGTTGTTGAGACAACATTGAACCCTATTAAAGTGAACCGGAATAACATAGTAATTGCCCCTAGTCACTCATATGAGGTGACGTCTCTAAATGACTAGAGTGTGAGTCGATTGATGGCAAGTTCAAGTGCCATAGGGTCATAAGAGATGACTAGTCGATCACGTAGACAGACTGTTAGAGACACTTTGTCGGGCAGTGACCGCTTATAGAGTTCTGGTAATTCATATAGCCTGGTCGTGGCAAGAGCTACTATAGTTTTTTTTTGGGTCAATTCTTTGACTAGAGACTGTTCACCCAAGGTGGCACAATTTCTGAGTGACTTTAAATTATGCTCTACGACTTTCGTAAATGAGGTCAAATGGGCATCTTTTGGGTCATGATGAGCTGTGGCTAAACAAGGGGAATAGTGCGATAGGAATTTTCCATCCCCTTGTTAGGGTTATTTAAAATCTCAGGGCCACTCGAGGAGTAGTGAACTGAAAATGCGTGGCCACGCTCGGAAGGTATCTACGGTAGATAATTCCGGTCAGACAGTTACTCTCCAGATCGAGGAAACCACTCTTGATATGACCACTTGTAAGGACGACCTGCAAAATACCTTGCATTGAGTGGGAGATAGTAATAGGACAAGAGAATTGGTAACGCACACTTGTCTCGGACAAGTGGGAGATTGTTGGAGTATGTGTCCTTGACGATAATGCGATCAGATTATTAAAACTCATGATAAGAATACATGAAGGGATGATTCATATTTATACGTCAACTGATCAACATTAATCAGTAATGATTGGCTGACTAGAGTTTGACATTACTGTCGTTTGACGATGGTGATCAGTTGATCCCTTAAGCTCACACCTTAAGGACGATTCCCGTAATAGATAAATTAATTAATTGTATATTGATACAGATTAATTAATTCCTTAAAAATTTGAACAATTCACGTATGTGAGTAAGAATATGAATCTTATTTTAATTCGATTAAATGAGATTCGTTTTAGTAATTAAGATGTTATATTACAAAAAATTTTGTTTTATGAAACAATTAAATTAAGAATGAACGGTTAATTATAATTGCAATATGTAGTAGATTATATTAACATGAACCATTTTATTTACTTGTAATTGTGAATTACTAGTCAAATGTTGTATATAATTAAATTAATATATGTAGTGATATTTAATTGTTAAATATGCATTAATATTATTAATAACATGTTACATGTCAGATGTCACAAATTATATGACAAAATAACAAATTGACAAAAATAAAAGGGACTCCATTTTAACCAAGGGGCACCGATTTTATGGGGTGGGTTAGGTGGAACGGTTAAATTGTTTTATTAGTGGTAAACACAATGATTACCTTCTAAACCTAAACTACGCCCTAGTATTTTTGAGAAGAACAATAATAAGAATTGTTCTTATTCATTCATTCATTCTTACATTTTTACTTACTTCTTTCTCTACACATTTTCTCTAAAAATAAAGTTTGAGAAATAATTGATCTAAAATCTAATTTATAAATTACTAGAAGTAGTAATACAAAATAATATTAGATTATATTTAAGGTTAACTACTAATATAATCTAGTCAATTAATTAGTAGTTTTAAGGGAAGTCTTGGTGCAATTGATAGGAGGTTCTCACACTAATGGGACTAAAGGGATCATCCATTTACTTTGAGCTCAAGAATAAGTTAAGAAAGGTGTTCTTACTTGTGCCCTTTAAACCGTTTTCGTCATTGTAAGGAACCTTGTTCTTACTTTTCTATTTTATTACGTTATGCATGCATAAGATCAACATCTATTTTAATGAGTATTTTAGATATTAATTAAAAGATTTTCATTTGAGGGTTAATGAATCCTTTCAGTGATGGAGGGAGTGATAAGGTCAATGATGAAGCTATCACTGTGAGTGATGATGATGATGAAGAGAGTGATAAAGAGGATGGTGAGAGTGATGATATGGCTGCCTCAAGTGATGAAAATGAAGATGAGAAATACGATGATGATGGGATGGATGTTGAATACAATTGCAGGAAAATGATAACAAATACTTGGTGGATGTAGACTCACTTAGAATCCATGCCATGGTATTTGTATGTTCCTTTTATTTCTTTTCTCCCATGTAACATAACTTGTATTTCATATTGCATTTTTAGTGTTATTTTGGAATTTGCTTGATTGTTGTCCTAGCACCATTAAAGGACTTTTGAACTTTAGCAACATCAAGGTGAAGACAAATATTTGCTTCCTCAATGAAAATCCAAAATGAGAATTGCATACATGCATGGCTTTGTTGCCAAACTTCCTCTTCTTAGCCTTAATCTGTTTCGGGAAGTTTAGTCACAAGGAACCCGAGTTAATTAATATTAGCTCTTCTAACAATTAAAAGCATGCATCACTTAGTTTAGTTTTGTTTACATAATTTGTAATATATATATAGTATTGCATTTACTCTTGGTTCATGTATTTGCACTTAGAATAGCTTCATGCATTGCACTTGCACCAATTTTCCTATCGCTTTTTCCAATGAGGACAATGTACATGCTAGTATGGGGATGGGAAAATAATTTTAAAAATCATAAAAATTTGAATAATTTGAAAAAATCCAAAAACATGTTCTTTAATTTGAAAAACCAACAAAATCCCTAAAAATTTGAAAATTCCAAAACCCAAAAATGTGTTCTATACTTTAAGTAATGTAGAATTATATATACTTGTGTGTTTGTCACTCTTTTCACATAGGTACTTCATCACATTTGAGACATCCTTAAAGGATTCATGAAGAACCTCATTGTATGATCCCTCATATCTCTTTTGTCATACCCTATAAGTTAATAACAATGTCGTGAAATTTTGATATTACGGTTTGTGACTGTGTCATGTTAGAAGTATGCATTAGATTATATGGCATTTAGTTGGATAGTTGCATATGCATTAGACTTGTATATATATGTTAGTTGCATCATGGTATGTAGTTGCATTTAAGTAAAAGTTTTGAAATGCCTAATTGGAAGCTTGACAGGTGTATATAGATAGGCCCTTGTAGATATTTTTTCTCCTTAAGACTTTTTCTACTAGAATAGAATCAAGACACCCTAGGTAGTATCATACTAGTATCTTTTGATCCATGAGCTAAGGCCTAGTTAAGGGTTTGTATGTGAGTCCCCTAACCAACCCTGTGATGTGATATGGACATGATCAACTTGTCTAGGTGACCTTGATTGACTTGGTGGTTTGACAATCCAAAATTACTTTTCATGAATAAGTTTGAAGTGCTCATTTCAAAGATTTTGTGTTGTGGCATTGTTTTTAATATCCAAGTAAACCTCAAGTGTTTTGAAATGTTGAGATTTGCGAAAGTTAGTCATTTTGATGGAGGCTTACCACTTCGATGTGCTTTGGAGAGGGATTCATTAAATTGGGCCCCTACATGCTTGTGAATTTAGCCACCCAAAGTCAGAGTGACTATCACCTGGAAAGGCTATTCTCTAGAGGTTAACCGGTTGCCTAATAAGCGATTGACGAAAGCAAAGGACACTAACAAACGAGGGACAAACCCCGTCTCAAAGTTTCAAAATGTGAAAGTTGTGAAAGTTCAATGAGGTCAAATTTGGAATGGTAGTCTAGTCCACTTTTGTATGTTGACTTGAGCATTTCACTGCTAAAAACCTTTTAGTTTTGCCACCTTTTTGAGCTTGGGACGATCCATGACCTTTTAAATTAGAAGCAATTAGAGACTTGTCATGTCATATGCCACTAACACAATAGGGATCATCTTCCAACCCATCCGATCGCCCTTGACGAAAGCATTTAGTGATTGTGGATAAAAGTAGCCTAGTTCGCCACTACTTGGAGGTGACTTGTTTTTATCCTCTTGGACATACTAGTTTGTAGAACTAGTATCTATAATGGAGTGTGTACTCTTGAATGGTTTCCCTTTTAGTTGATTTCCGCCACTTAGATGAAGAAAGTGGCTATTCTTTTGTAGATGCACCCTTTGATTTGTTTGTGTGCTTAATGTAGGATGCATCTGATAGGCTATCACACACCTAACAAAAATACCCTAGACTTGGCTAACAAATAAATGTAGTAAATTAGGGGTCGAACAAAAGGAGACGGGAGTTGCGTAGTGAATTGCTATGAGTAGAATTCTATCTAGGTCGATTACGATTGTTTGTTTGGTTTGGTTGGTAAAAATTGTATTAAAATGATGTAAATTAATAATGATAAAAGAGTCTAGGGGAGTCGGGTCACACACAAATATGTAAATGCTCATGTTATATTAGGAATTGATAAAAACGTTAACTGTTTAGGTCTAATGACAACCACCTCTCGGCCTTATTGTCAACCATAGAAAGGGTTCTAGTGAGCTCTTGCTATGACTAGATCCGTTTACTAAAACATGCTTAGTCTAGTGCAATTTCGTGCCTCTCGACTTATAAAAGTGAATTAACAAATTTAATCAAAGATAGTGTTCAATTATCAAAGACTAACATATAATACAAGCATGTGATAGAAACTATTAAACGATTAGTATAGCATCCTAATTCCACAATTGCAAATACTATTTATGCATGGCTTCCCTATTCCCTAGACAAACTTAACTACTCACTTGTATGGAAAACTAAACTAATAAGATATGATATGATAAACATGATGATAAAAGAATTATAACTAAATGAATAATTAAGAATTAGTAATATGCTAAATGATGACAACATAAATATTAGAAACAATACTTTATACAATAACTAAGGAATGATGATAACATTTAAATGACAAGATGATTATGATGAAATGTGAATATGAAAATGCTATGATTAAACTTATGATGGGAATGACTAGATAATAAAATGCAACAATCTAATAACAAAATGGAAATGCTAATGATAATGAAAACAATGTAACAATGAAAATGAGGAGTGAATTAATGAAATAAAGCTAGTAACGAAATTACCGTAAGAAGGAAATAGAACTTGAATAATAAAGAACATCAATGAGAAATCAAAATAACTTGAATAGAAAGCTTGAATTGATAACTTGAAATGCTAAAAGGAAATTGTTTAAAACAATGAAATGCTTAAAAGAAATGTAAACTATTATGAAAACTAGAGTATTGTGTGCTTAAGTGTATGAAAAGATATATGGAAGATATCTCCTAATGACGGATTAAGCACCCTTTATATAGGAATAAAGGGTAAAACGTTAAAATCATAGATGCAGGTGACCCCGATCAGGGACACCCCACCCCAATCGGGGACGTGGTAATCAGGGTTAAATGCCTTTAATCCTTGATTAATTAGCAAATGGTATCCATAGTTCAGTGTTAATGCTCCATAATTCCACGACTTATTGCATGATTAGGAATCCTAAGCTTGCACTACGTTTTGATTGTTTGGACTTTACTTGGGCTTCTTTTCCATTTCTTTACTTGTGCATCAACCCAAGTTAGTTTCTTCATACTCGGGATTTTTATGCTCGGAATTTGTCAAAACGCCTCTCCATGGTCAAGTCTTGTTTCTTTTAGCCTCGTGAACTTTAGTGCTTGCTAATTTGATGGAAAAAAGCTACCGAATGCTTCATTTCCTACAAAATGCAATGAATACAAGTAAAGACACCTAGAACACAGAATTAGTTCACAAATACACTTATAAAAGTGCAATAATCAAATAAAACCGAGCGAAAATAAAATCACATATAAATTAGACATATCAAACTCCCCCAAGCTAAACCCTTGCTTGTCCCCAAGCAAGCAAACAAATTACATCAATTGCATAATCCCAAAACAAGCTAACAAGCATAATGATTCAAATCCGAAACTACATGGGCATAAGGATAATGCAAAAACATGGATGAGATTAACATAGCGGCGTAGCATGAATGACTTCAAATGAACGTTTTGGCCCTTGCATGATCTTTTGACTCAGGACTCTCACGATTCACTCAATACTCATTTATGTGTCAAAGGATATTTGTGTTAGTAGCACTCACCTATCCTCGACTCATGAGAGTGTGTCCGCAATCTAATATGGTAGCCATTTCATATAATAAGTCAAAATAATCAAATGTAACCATGTAAGAAGCCAATGGTCAAGAAAAAGGCAATAGGCAATGGGTAATAAGGGGGATCATATGAAATATAGAATGTGGAGTTAAGTCCATATAGCAACAACCAAGTGAAAGGATGCTCAATCCCAAATACAAAATTAAACCCAATATTAGAAGCCAAAAACAACAACATAATGAACACTTTCAATATAAATCATAAGAATACTCTCAAAAAATTCATCGTAATAACATGAGAGCTTCCTACCTCAACCTCTTCTTCTTCTTTTTTTCTTTTTTCTTATCAATTCATGCTTCTTTTTTTTTCATTTCTTTTCACATATTTTTCTTTTCAATTTCTTCCATTTTTTTATCTTCTTTTTCCAACTTTCTTTTCACTTTAACTCTTCTTTCAAAATCAAATTCCAAAAATAGCAATTCCGACTAACCAAGCTCACAATGACACAATCAAAGCATATCTCAAATTAGCACCCTAACACCACTGACATAGCTACTAGCTTCACAAGGGAGGCAAGTATTGAATGTAGCTAGGTGATACCCGTCGCTGTGAGTACCAAAGATAAAATTTATAAACTCCTATTAAGACTAACCTAGGCTAGTGGTAACAGGGTCGATCCACAAGGAGGCAGTTGTAAATTCTAGTTGTTCTATGATCAGTCTAAGGTACTATTATGGGGGTTGAATTGAGTTGGTCTAAGTCTAAAGATAACAAAGCTAATAAACGAAATAAACAGATAAGAGAAAGGTACTAGGATGGTCGGGTCATTACGGCTACGGCGGCAAAGAAACTAGGTCGGTCTGAATTAAACACAAGTAAGGCGGGAAATAAGAGGTCCTCTCGGTCCACTCCTAACAAATAGCATCTCTCGATCTCGCTATAGGTCCCTAATGTCACTAATACTAACTTTCGTCCTGAAAAGTGACTAATGGTCTAAACTATACCTATCTTTCGATCTTAGCACAGTTTAGTCGAATTAATTGACGGTCAAATAACCTTCCCTATCTTTCGATCTAATGGGTCGGTCACAAAAGAGGTATCTAACTGGTCGCATGCATTCGATTCGTTAAATACAAGTTTAAAAACAATTAAAACGAAGATAACCTTACAAGATCAGTCGATCGACCAACAATGTCAGTCGATCGATCGACACGCTGGTTCATCCGTGTCTAACCTATTGCCGCCTAGCCATAAATCGCCTACATCCTAGCACAAGCTATTTAGCTACTCATGGCAATGATGAAAACTACAACAACGCTAAAGATTAAGACTAAAGGATTCATGCTTGAATTGATAAAGAAAACAATAAACATGAACGATAAATCGGCTTAGGGAATTAACTAACAATTCTATACTAACGAAAATAAAGAAGAACAGGAATTAGGGCAGAGGAATACCGAGATTTCAAAGGAAGATTAAGATTAAGAACTGAAAGATCCGATGCAAAGTCGATATATCAAACCCTAATTCGGAAATAAGCTAGAACTAAAAGTACTGTCTGTGATATGAAACTTGATGATAAAAACTGAAAGTTATGTTACGTTATATAGCCAATAAGCGCAACAACTATTTCCTAAAACCTAAACTTCACGGGCCTTGAGTTTCTCAATCTTTTAATTCCGTCTGGAATCGAAATCTGGTCGATCGACTACTCAGGCTGGTCGATCGACTGCTCCTCAGCAACAGTAGGTTCTGGAATCCGATAGGTGGTCGATCGACTGATGTGGATGGTCGATCGACCGGATTAGCTGCTACTTGACTTCTTTATTCTTCGTGGACTTGTCTTTTGGGCCTTGGATCGCGCACCAAGCTCGTTCCTTAAGCAATTTCTTCACGTCATTTACAATGCAGCTTACTCGGGGACGGATTTGGCTTGATTTTCGCTAAATTCTCCACATTTCGCAATAAAGTACAAAAGCACGAAAGTAGAGGAAAATAGAGAAATATGGGCATATATAGCACAATTGAGCTCTGAAATGCGTGTAAAAAGAGATGTAAAACATCATATAAATGACACGCATCAAATCTCCCCAAACCAAACCTTGCTTGTCCCCAAGCAAGAACTAGACTCGATCTAATGACCTAATGGAACGAGTTCAATCTCGAGCGAAATGCAAACTGTAAGGCCTAAACCAATTTAATGCACAACCAACAATCAATTAGTAATGTGAATCATGCAAACGAATTATAAAGTCGTCAAAAACTGCTGAACCGTTGACTGTAGAGACTTATCAAATTGGACTCTCGCGGGTCGCTCAAATCACTCAATTAAGCACAGGTGATATATTTGTAAGATAGAAAGAATTAATTTTGTAGTGACTCTCACCTAACTACGACCTATGAAAACATGCCAGCAATAAAATATGAAGATGACCTCTACGACCGTACATATGCATTCCAACCAACAAATGACCATTGACACATGCCGAGGTATATATATGGAATTGTGAGGTATGGGTAAGAAGAGGCAAAACATTTTATGGTAAAGTGGGGGTACAGGTGATCAAGCTAGTACCAAAACGGAACCAAGTGACAATATCCAACTTCTTGCTCAATAACGAACGAAACGGTGCTATAACGAGCACAAAACTCACAATCTCCAACTATCAAATCAATAAAACTCCCCATAGGATATAAACGAAACATGGGAGCAAAAATCGCCAAAAGATAAGGATTAAATTATGCGAATTGATTTTTTTTTTTTCTTTTCTTCCTTTTTTTTTTTTTTCTTTTTTCTTTCACGGACATCAGTCGATCGACCTAAATGAGCAGTCGATCGACTGCTGTGAACAGTACAGGACGTTTTTCTCTTTTTCATTTCTTTTCTCCTTTATTTCATTTTCCCAACCAACATCTCAACAGAGCATATGCTACCAAAAACGAGTAACAATCCCAAAAACTAAACTACTAGCTTGAAAAAGGACAGGCTATATGTAGGATGTAGTAAGTAGGACAAAAAGGATATTTTTGGCATAGTGAAGCTTATGGGTAAAATGAGAAAAGGGGACCTCTACCACATGTGTCAACTAACCACAAACCGAATGCATACAGGTATTAAGTAGATCAAATTCATAATTATGCAAATTAAGGAAACATGACTCATAAGGAGTACTACTCACATTCCTAGATGAACTGGTCATGAATGATACCAGCTATAAGCTCTAAAAACTCAGAATATATGATGTAGGTTGCCAATTTTCAAAGTCAAGTTTCAAGTTCAAAGAAGAATGTAACGAAAACTCGTAGATATGCATTTACGATTCTACTAATAACATGTAAGTCAAGCAAGGCTCAGGCAAAACAGATGCAAATGCTAAATCATCCTTGAAATACTACCGTTCCGACTCGACCTATATGCTAAAATAAACGTGCATTTTATGGGATTTTTTGAAATTTTTCAATTTTTTTTTTGAATTTTATAAATAGCGAATGTGAAATAAACAATGCAAAACAAAATTTAAACGTGAATGCAAGCAAATGAATGAAGTGCGACGCAAAACCCTTCCCCAAACCAAATCGCACAATGTCCCCATTGTGCAAAATCATGTGATGAAGGAAAGAGAAAATGGGAATTTGCGAGAAAAGGGAAATTAAAACATAATGACATAAAGTAAAGACTTGGGAACTCACAAGACTTTAAGCGCAGCAAAGGAAACCTCCCCAAACCAGCGTGAGCTAGGAGGTTTCAGTAGCCAGCAGTGCTACCAATAAGGACCTGAAAAGACAATTAGAAACCACGCATAAGACTGAAGAAAACAATTTTGAAACGTAAATATTGTGCACAAATGAGACAAAAGAAGAAATAGACAATTCGACGGAAAATAAAGTGGAGTAGAAGACTCCCTTAGGACCGCATATCGACCAAACACAGCAGGGGAGAGGTCGTGAATGAACATAGCAGCAGCAGTGGTCGATCGACCTAAAGAGGCAGTCGATCGACCAGGTGCTCGTGAACAGTAGCTCTTGTAACCTGCAATTCAGTCGATCGACCAATGGTGCCAATCGATCGATGAAAAAAATATCTTGCAGCGTCTTATTTCTTCGTAATTGCTCAATGATTTGAGCTAATAAGCTCTAATTACCTGCAAATGCACAATAGTACGCGCCAAAAAATGCGCAAAACCCAGAACGAAGTCTAAAGTACTCAAAAATCCTAAGCAAACAAAATAAAAGCGAAGTTTTCGCGCACACAAAAGTAATAGAAAATAGTTCGAAAGCAATAAAATGAAGTTTATAACGAACTCGATCAACTAATAGTTGATCAAAAAGGACCACGGTATGGCCCACTTCGTCGGCTTCTGGCTACTAGAGGTAGCCTCAATGGTGCTCATCTTATCAGTTGCACCCTTCCAGCCTTCGACAGACGGAGAATTCGGTGATCGGCGTCGTCGACTTCCCAATCAAGGACTCCCTCAGAACCATCGGAGTCCAAATCAGCCCATCTCACCTTGGCTGGCTCATCCTCTACTTCTTCATCAGTCCCATAGCTTAAGCATCCAAGACCTCCTCTTGAAACGATCTGCTCTGTCGCAGCAGGAGCATCCAGCGGCTCTTCCTTCCCCAAACCAGCTCCTGCGATGTCTAAAACAACAAGTTTTTCCTCCTTCTTGCTCCCAGTTCGGGGCGGAGGGGTTAACACAGCAGTAGATATAGGGACAGGTAATTCAGGAAGCACAATATACGATTTCTTTTCAGAAACCGTGTTACAGGTGACAGGCCACATGGCATCCCTTTTCTTAGCCGGCTGGGCAAAAACAATAGAGTGCTTTCCCACTTTGAAGGTCAAGGTTCCTAAACCGACGTCGATGACTGCACCAGCAGTGTGCAGAAATGGCCTACCCAAAATGATGGGAATATGGTCATCCTCAGGCATGTCAAGGACAACAAAGTCGACAGGGAAGAAAAACTTCCCTATCTGGACGGGTATGTCCTCTAGGACTCCTATGGGCTCGACCGCAGATCGGTCAGCCATCTGGACTGTCATCTCAGTAATAGCAAACCTGGTCAGTTTAAGCTTCCTAGCTAGACTCAAGGGCATGACACTTATGCTAGCCCCTAAATCACATAAAGCCTTTTCGATAGAAAAGGTACCTATGCTACAAGGGACGGAAAAACTGCCCGGGTCCTCTAACTTAAGGGGCGCAGTGTGAGACAGATAAGAACAAGACTCCTTGGTAAGTGCGACAGTGTGCACTGTTTCAAGTGACCGCTTTTTAGACAACAATTTGTTTCATAAATTTGGTGTAAGCGGGTACTTGGTTAACTAGCTCAAGGAAGGGGACTTGCACATTCAGACTACGGATAACTTTCTCAAACTTACTGAAAGATACCTGTTCCTTGGTTGGCACGAGTCTCTCCGGATATGGGGCTGTAA
Organism: Silene latifolia; assembly: GCF_048544455.1. Classification (NCBI taxonomy): domain Eukaryota; kingdom Viridiplantae; phylum Streptophyta; class Magnoliopsida; order Caryophyllales; family Caryophyllaceae; genus Silene; species Silene latifolia. Next base: position 119,929,670 of record NC_133534.1, read on the forward strand.
GGAGCACCTTAGCCCTCTCCTCCAATTCGCGCGCGCCGGCGTCCTTGGACTTTGGCTGAAAGTCCGTCACCTTCTCCTTGTTGAAGCTAGACCCTTCCTCAGACCGTCTCAAATGAGACCCATTGACCGTCATTGGATCGAACTTCGGAGCCGGGACCGACCCATCAGCACTCGGGTCTGCCCCTAAAATCTTCGGGACTGTGGTACCCCGAAACAAGTGGTCTCGTAAATTATTTGGCATTAAAGGACGAGACTCTTCAATATCAGCGATGATAGTGGTCGATCGACCACCTTCCTCGATCGATCGACCGGTATGCACAGATTCGAAGCTCCGGAACCCGTATTTCGATCGATCGACTAGGGATATCGATCGATCGACCGAAATTCCCGGCACTCCTTTTTCTTTGATTTGTTCGTTGAAGCTTTCTCTTTGCTTGTTTCTGGCTCATCTTTCCCAACAAAGATCCTCAATCATAGCAGGACCGTCAAGGGTGGACCCGCTCCTCAATGTGATGGCATTTAGGGTCTCCTTTTGTTCGGGTTGAGTGGGTAAGTGCCCGGGAGCTCGAGTGTTGCTTTTGCTAGCTAGTTGAGCAATTTGGCTCTCAAGTAACTTCATCCCGGCCTCTCTTGCTTGGGACTCCTTTAGCAGCAGATTCTTAAGCTCAGAAAACTCAGAATTTTGTGATTGTTCTTTCTTTGCGGCACATAAGGAGGCTTCGGCATCTTCTTGTTGCTTTTGATGAGGTGGAACATATACTCTTCTTTGTGGCGGAGGTTGAGTTGGGTTTTGGACATTCTGGCTCCTCCAACTCAAGTTCGGATGCGGTGGCTCGTAGTATGAGTTGTTTCGCCTATAGGGTTGAAAGGCAAAGACAAGATTCAAAGGGACTAGGCGTTCTTCGAGACATGGCCCTCAACTCCACACCTTTCACAGACGAACGGACCGTCCCGCACAAAGCATTGACTTGGTACATCCCACCTTTAGATGCTCCCCTAGCTCATATTTGTCGAATCTCGCAAAGAAGAGCCTCAAGTGCAAAGAACAGAGGATAATTCAGCAGACTGACTCTCCTCTCGGTTCCCTCTCGAATTCCCATACTCGGCCTTGTGGGTAGCTAGATCGTCAATGATCTTCCACCCCTTGGTTGCTCCTAAATTTTCAGCAAATCTCCCATTGGTCTGCAAAGATCCAAAATGGCCCTCGATCGTCGTACAACCCATTGTAGAAATGATTGCACAAACTCCACTTAGCAAACCCATGGTGCGGTATGGTTCGCACCAACTTCTTGAATCGGACCCATGCCTCATGGAAATTTTCATCTGGCCCTTGTTTAAAGCCCGTGATCTGAGCTCTAATGGCGATCGTCCTTGAAGCAGAAAAGTACTTCTTGTAGAACGCCAATGCCAATGTATTCCGTCGGTGATCTCCAAAGCGACTTGGTCCGGATCTCTATACCATTCCCTTGCAAAGATCGCGAAGGGAGAAGATAAACATAGTTTCCTTGATCTCGGTCCGGGTCACGCCGGTGGTGGGGGAATAGAGCAAGAGAGTCAATGAAGGTCTCCATATGTTTAGCTGCATCTTCATTTGCAGCCTCCCGAATCGGTTTCTCTCTACCATAGTGATGTAGGGCGGTCTTTGGTTCGAACTTTCGGCTTCTCCCGTAGTTCGAATCCCTTATATAAGTTCGCGGCCGTCGGCTCGGAAAAACTAGCTATACTCGCTTCCTCGGCCATGACTGAAAATTCTGGAGAAGTAATCAAGTTTTCAGCCGAAGAGGTGGGTGAAGACTGTTGGTCTTCCTCAAACAGATCGTGCTCGAGATAGCTTGACAGAGTATTCAACTCTTCCTCTGTCGACAATATCCTTCGTGCTCGTCTCAACCCGCGCAAAGATTTCTCTATCTCGAGTCAAATGGTAGTAATTCTCCACCCCGTGACTGCGCATAAGATGAAACTACAACAAGAATATAAGAAAAGTTTAAGGAACAAAAGTCCCTTAAACCGAGAAAGACCGAAAATAAAAACAACTAAAATTAGGACTATTGCCTCCCAAGCAACGGCGCCAAAATTTGATACCCGTCATTTGTGAGTACCAAAGATAAAATTTATAAACTCCTATTAAGACTAACCTAGGCTAGTGGTAACATGGTCGATCCACAAGGAGGCAGTTGTAAATTCTAGTTGTTCTATGATCGGTCTAAGGTACTATTATGGGGGTTGAATTGAGTTGGTCTAAGTCTAAAGATAACAAAGCTAATAAACGAAATAAACAGATAAGAGAAAGGTACTAGGATGGTCGGGTCATTACGGCTACGGCGTGCAAACAAACTAGGTCGGTCTGAATTAAACACAAGTAAGGCGGGAAATAAGAGGTCCTCTCGGTCCACTCCTAACAAATAGCATCTCTCGATCTCGCTATAGGTCCCTAATGTCACTAATACTAACTTTCGTCCGGAAAAGTGACTAACGGTCTAAACTATACCTATCTTTCGATCTTAGCACAGTTTAGTCGAATTAATTGACGGTCAAATAACCTTCCCTATCTTTCGATCTAATGGGTCGGTCACAAAAGAGGTATCTAACTGGTCGCATGCATTCGATTCGTTAAATACAAGTTTAAAAACAATTAAAACGAAGATAACCTTACAAGATCAGTCGATCGACCAACAATGTCGATCGATCGATCGACACGCTGGTTCATCCGTGTCTAACCTATTGCCGCCTAGCCATAAATCGCCTACATCCTAGCACAAGCTATTTAGCTACTCATGGCAATGATGAAAACTACAACAACGCTAAAGATTAAGACTAAAGGATTCATGCTTGAATTGATAAAGAAAACAATAAACATGAACGATAAATCGGCTTAGGGAATTAACTAACAATTCTATACTAACGAAAATAAAGAAGAACAGGAATTAGGGCAGAGGAATACCGAGATTTCAAAGGAAGATTAAGATTAAGAACTGAAAGATCCGATGCAAAGTCGATATATCAAACCCTAATTCGGAAATAAGCTAGAACTAAAAGTATGTCTCGTGATATGAAACTTGATGATAAAAACTGAAAGTTATGTTACGTTATATAGCCAATAAGCGCAACAACTATTTCCTAAAACCTAAACTTCACGGGCCTTGAGTTTCTCAATCTTTTAATTCCGTCTGGAATCGAAATCTGGTCGATCGACTACTCAGGCTGGTCGATCGATCGCTTCCTCAAAGAACGATGAGGTTCGGAATCCGATAGGTGGTCGATCGATGATGTGGATGGTCGATCGACCGGATTAGCTGCTACTTGACTTCTTTATTCTTCGTGGACTTGTCTTTTGGGCCTTGGATCGCGCACCAAGCTCGTTCCTTAAGCAATTTCTTCACGTCATTTACAATGCAGCTTACTCGGGGACGGATTTGGCTTGATTTCCCGCTAAATTCTCCACATTTCTGCAATAAAGTACAAAAGCACGAAAGTAGAGGAAAATAGAGAAATATGGGCATATATAGCACAATTGAGCTCTGAAATGCGTGTAAAAAGAGATGTAAAACATCATATAAATGACACGCATCAAATCTCCCCAAACCAAACCTTGCTTGTCCCCAAGCAAGAACTAGACTCGATCTAATGACCTAATGGAACGAGTTCAATCTCAGAGCGAAATGCAAACTGTAAGGCCTAAACCAATTTAATGCACAACCAACAATCAATTAGTAATGTGAATCATGCAAACGAATTATAAAGTCGTCAAAAACTGCTGAACCGTTGACTGTAGAGACTTATCAAATTGGACACTCGCGGGTCGCTCAAATCACTCAATTAAGCACAGGTGATATATTTGTAAGATAGAAAGAATTAATTTTGTAGTGACTCTCACCTAACTACGACCTATGAAAACATGCCAACAATAAAATATGAAAATGACCTCTACGACCGTACATATGCATTCCAACCAACAAATGACCATTGACACATGCCGAGGTATATATATGGAATTGTGAGGTATGGGTAAGAAGAGGCAAAACATTTTATGGTAAAGTGGGGGTATGGTGATCAAGCTAGTACCAAAACGGAACCAAGTGACAATATCCAACTTCTTGCTCAATAACGAACGAAACGGTGCTATAACGAGCACAAAACTCACAATCTCCAACTATCAAATCAATAAAACTCCCCATAGGATATAAACGAAACATGGGAGCAAAAATCGCCAAAAGATAAGGATTAAATTATGCGAATTGATTTTTTTTTTTTCTTTTCTTCCTTTTTTTTTTTTTTTTTTTTTCTTTCACGGACATCGATCGATCGACCTAAATGAGCAATCGATCGATCATGTGATTGTGAAAAGACTGAGACGTTTTTCTCTTTTTCATTTCTTTTCTCCTTTATTTCATTTTCCCAACCAACATCTCAACAGAGCATATGCTACCAAAAACGAGTAACAATCCCAAAAACTAAACTACTAGCTTGAAAAAGGACAAAGCTATATGTAGGATGTAGTAAGTAGGACAAAAAGGATATTTTTGGCATAGTGAAGCTTATGGGTAAAATGAGAAAAAGGGACCTCTACCACATGTGTCAACTAACCACAAACCGAATGCATACAGGTATTAAGTAGATCAAATTCATAATTATGCAAATTAAGGAAACATGCCTCATAAGGAGTACTACTCACATTCCTAGATGAACTGGTCATGAATGATACCAGCTATAAGCTCTAAAAACTCAGAATATATGATGTAGGTTGCCAATTTTCAAAGTCAAGTTTCAAGTTCAGCAAGAATGTAACGAAAACTCGTAGATATGCATTTACGATTCTACTAATAACATGTAAGTCAAGCAAGGCTCAGGCAAAACAGATGCAAATGCTAAATCATCCTTGAAATACTACCGTTCCGACTCGACCTATATGCTAAAATAAACGTGCATTTTATGGGATTTTTTGAAATTTTTCAATTTTTTTTTTGAATTTTATAAATAGCGAATGTGAAATAAACAATGCAAAACAAAATTTAAACGTGAATGCAAGCAAATGAATGAAGTGCGACGCAAAACCCTACAAAATTTGATACCCGTCGCTGTGAGTACCAAAGATAAAATTTATAAACTCCTATTAAGACTAACCTAGGCTAGTGGTAACAGGGTCGATCCACAAGGAGGCAGTTGTAAATTCTAGTTGTTCTATGATCAGTCTAAGGTACTATTATGGGGGTTGAATTGAGTTGGTCTAAGTCTAAAGATAACAAAGCTAATAAACGAAATAAACAGATAAGAGAAAGGTACTAGGATGGTCGGGTCATTACAGCTACGGCGGCAGCAAACTAGGTCGGTCTGAATTAAACACAAGTAAGGCGGGAAATAAGAGGTCCTCTCGGTCCACTCCTAACAAATAGCATCTCTCGATCTCGCTATAGGTCCCTAATGTCACTAATACTAACTTTCGTCCTGAAAAGTGACTAATGGTCTAAACTATACCTATCTTTCGATCTTAGCACAGTTTAGTCGAATTAATTGACGGTCAAATAACCTTCCCTATCTTTCGATCTAATGGGTCGGTCACAAAAGACGTATCTAACTGGTCGCATGCATTCGATTCGTTAAATACAAGTTTAAAAACAATTAAAACGAAGATAACCTTACAAGATCAGTCGATCGACCAACAATGTCGATCGATCGATCGACACGCGGTTCATCCGTGTCTAACCTATTGCCGCCTAGCCATAAATCGCCTACATCCTAGCACAAGCTATTTAGCTACTCATGGCAATGATGAAAACTACAACAACGCTAAAGATTAAGACTAAAGGATTCATGCTTGAATTGATAAAGAAAACAATAAACATGAACGATAAATCGGCTTAGGGAATTAACTAACAATTCTATACTAACGAAAATAAAGAAGAACAGGAATTAGGGCAGAGGAATACCGAGATTTCAATGGAAGATTAAGATTAAGAACTGAAAGATCCGATGCAAAGTCGATATATCAAACCCTAATTCGGAAATAAGCTAGAACTAAAAGTACTGTCTGTGATATGAAACTTGATGATAAAAACTGAAAGTTATGTTACGTTATATAGCCAATAAGCGCAACAACTATTTCCTAAAACCTAAACTTCACGGGCCTTGAGTTTCTCAATCTTTTAATTCCGTCTGGAATCGAAATCTGGTCGATCGACTACTCAGGCTGGTCGATCGACTGCTCCTCAGCAACAGTAGGTTCTGGAATCCGATAGGTGGTCGATCGACTGATGTGGATGGTCGATCGACCGGATTAGCTGCTACTTGACTTCTTTATTCTTCGTGGACTTGTCTTTTGGGCCTTGGATCGCGCACCAAGCTCGTTCCTTAAGCAATTTCTTCACGTCATTTACAATGCAGCTTACTCGGGGACGGATTTGGCTTGATTTCCCGCTAAATTCTCCACATTTCTGCAATAAAGTACAAAAGCACGAAAGTAGAGGAAAATAGAGAAATATGGGCATATATAGCACAATTGAGCTCTGAAATGCGTGTAAAAAGAGATGTAAAACATCATATAAATGACACGCATCACTAGGCAAATATGAAACATGTGTATGAAGGGGCTAAAAATGGGAAACATAGTTAATGTGAATGGCTTCAAATGTATAGCATATCATGAAAGTAATGCTTATAAAGAGATAAAATAAAAACCATACTTGTGCGTTATTGATTTAACACACACCATAAGGAGACCTACACTCACCTAAGTGAGACCGGATATAGATGTATCGGTCCAAGGAGGCTCTACATTACCATATTGTGGCTTGCCAAAAGTCAAGATCAAGCCTTGTAATACCTCAGATTTATGAGTTATTGGGTACTCTATCGAGTAGGGCGTACGCTGTCAAGTACGTTAGTTTTGCATTCTGGAGTACGTTCTGCCTGATGGGTACTCGATCGACTGAGGGCAATGTGGACATAGCCACCTATGCGCCCAGTCGATCTGTGGACGTGTAGCGGTCTTTTGAAAGCCACGCTCGGCGGCGTAAAAATGCTTTCGACTGGATCATTTTAGATTGGTTGGTTTCGTCTCGGCAAGGGTCTCGAAACGATGCAAGAGATGTTCGAAGTCGCCACCAAGCATTTGTGGTATGCTTGGAACCCGTTCAAATCCACTTTATACCTAGGTCAACCAAGGCAAAAAGCGGTGTTTGACATAGGTATTAAAGATAAGGAATCATCCCTCTTCAGCATCCTATCTCCAGAATGACTCTCGTACGCCCTGGATGAGGTCGTCTAATATCCAAAGTTTCTGAGTAAGAGGTGAAGGTACGTATTGGGAATCCCTTTAATCGGTCACCCAATCCCACCCACGGTAGCAGCCTCTACAGATCGATCTTGGTTGGTTAAATGCTAAAGTTGATAAAACGGGTAAATGCATGAATGCGCATCCACAAGTTTGAACCTAACATGTGAGCCTTCTATGTCGGTTTGTTTAATCCAAGTATCAAGTATTTGATGTCGAGTTGGATTTAATGTTAATTTGCATGCAAGACGGAAATTAACATCCATTTACCGAGTTAGGTTTATAGTGCATAACGTATTCCATTTATCTTAGTAAGGCATTTTGCAAATACAATGTAAAAATGGGCAGATTCGTCATCTGATCCGTCCTGTATTCGGGTTAACCGAAGTTGGGATCATCCTAGACAGGTGCTGGAAGGAAACAGGGTATTCATCGGGCAACCTATATAGGCTCGAGCCATCAGGCGATGCATACAGGCCCGTTCTTGTTTGAAAATTGGAAAATGAGTGGCCTGTTTAGGCGCGGGTCAACATACGGTTTAAGGAACATTTTCTGACCATTAAAAGGTTTGTAAAATGGTTTGAAAAGAGGGTGTTTGAACCCGTCTTGGTTTGAAAAGGTCGTTTGGACCGCTTTTGTGTTGATGTGAAGAACGAGACATAAATAATTATCATTATTTTGACAATCTTCGATGTCGGGTTCGGTTTTGCAAGCTTGACATGAATAGTTTTGGAAATGATTATGAACTAATTGTTTTAAGTTCATTTATTTGTGATTAGTCAATGTTTATCATCGTACTCGGTTTAAAATCCGACATGGTATGTGGAACCAAGGATGATTTTGTATTTATGACTAATTCATTTTTTTTGAAAATGTGAAGAAATGAAATAAAAGGTTTTAAAATACCTTTTAAAATGTATTAAACCAAATATTATAACCGAAACACGGATTAAATCGTCACGGTATTAGGAACCAAGGGTGAAGAATATTCTATGGTTAAAAGTTTGCCATGAAAATAGCTTGAAATATTTGAAATGGAAAAAACCGATTACAAATGAGAAATGAGTTAAAGGAGAAGATGAAACCAAACATGGCTGGACTAAGGCCTGAGAGGGTGTTTGGGCATGAGCCCTGCTGCTATACAAGCAGCCCATGTCTCCGGCCAAAATCCGGTTTTGGCTCATTTAACCCATATTTGAATCATATAATGCTTGTTTTTAGCATGTTATAGTCATAAAAAAGATGAACAACATGATAGAAGAGGATTTTTACACCCTCATACTTACATGCTAGGCTTGAGACGAGAAATCGACGAAAGTGTATCAACTTGTTTGGTCGGAAAACTCGGTTTGAAAACCATTTTAGCAATGTAAAAGAGTGTTTTAAGCTTAGTGATGGTGTAGTAGGTCGAGATGGTCGGTCAGGTGATTTAATGCACGATGACGGTACCAAACAATGTGTAAGGCTTGTGTTTTCGATCGGTAGGTCGAAAACACGTGTCGGTTTGTGACTTGAGAAGTCGAGTCTAGATTTTTAAGGGAGAAATGAGCGGACGAACACTCGCGTAAGGTATTATGGTGCGTGAAGGTGGGTATTTATAGAGAAATATGTGGTTGTGTGCGTTTTGAGCGACGTGGCCGCATGGGCTGCTTGCAGAGGCGCGAGCTATTTCGCGGGTGTTCGAGGTGTCTTGTCACTATCACGCAATTGAAATAATGATTTGTTCTATCCTATGTTTTGGATGACATGATTTGTACTTGACCATGAAGCATTCCAGATATACTTAACATGGAAGTCATGAAAAGTTTTGTTTTTTGTGTTTGACTCGATGTTGGAGTCGGGATTTGAATTTTTGAGTCGGTTTTTGGTCCGGTGTCGGTTTTGACTCTATTTAGTGTAATTGTGACTCCGTCATCATGCATTAAACACTCCAGGTACTTTTGAAAACTTTTGAAATGTTTTGTTTTCGAAATCGTTTTACGTTTTCTGACGTATAGTTGTACAAACTGTCAATTAAACACTGCAATTCCTAAGCATGTTGTAGTTCGATAATCATCGGGTGTTTATTAGAGATTCGACAGATACTGTGTATCTACAGAGCCCCCACTTTGACTGAGGCTTGGACAGGACGAATGTCAAAGTATAGGCCCCAGGTCAATCAAAGATTACAACCTGCAGACCAAAGCGACTTCGAGGCGGCTTGAAAGAATTCGGGCCAAGGACCTGCCGTCGGAAAGGGCGATGCTAAGGCGAATCGGGGATACGAGCCAATGACCTATCGTCGGGAACAGTTTAGAGTCTGTCGACTGTCCGTGCGGGTCGTTTAAAGTCCATTAGACTACGTACGAAGGCTCGCCAGCTATTAGAAGGATTCATACCTGAGGCATCTTTAGGATATGTCCTTGAGTCGTTTCTTGTTTGCGGACAAAGGCTCGCCAGCCGTGATGCGGATATGATGGGGCTCGCCAGCTGTGTTGTGGATATTAAGGGGCTCTCCAGCCGCGTTTAATGTGTCACGTTTTGAGGCTCGCCAGCCATGTTGAATGTCCGTTGTGAGGCTCGCCAGCCATGTTGAATGTGTTGCGTTTTGAGGCTCGCCAGCCATGTTGAATGTCGATTGATCGACTGTGGGAAATAGCCGCGTTGGAGGGCCTATTTCGAGAAGTTGTTTTGAGTTATTGAGCTCTGCGAGGGAGCCTCTGATATGCTATTGGGGAATCTCGGCGATTATCTCAGATGTTTGTGGCGCCGGAAAGGGATAGGCTCGTGACCCTGGCTCCCGTGGTTGACGGCGATTTTGAATCTCGCAAGGGGATAACGGTTTTTATTGCCGTTTGTTTTGTAGAAAAAGGACAGATACTTATTCATCTATCTGATGTGTGTTTGGGGAGGACGATTTTGATTTCGTCTTCCTATGGTTTGAGATTTGTGAAGGGCAGTGAATTTCACTGCCCTGTTTGAAGGTTTGACGGTTTTTAATGCCGTTTGTTTGAGGTTTGAACACGTCGTTGAAAATTTTGTGAGAATAGTGAATTTGAACTTCACTATTGATTTTTGTTTGAAAGTGACGGTTTTTAATTCCGTCGTCGAACATTTCGTGGAAGTAGCGAATTTGAATTTCACTACTTATTTTTGTATTTGGGAGATGGCGGTTTTTATTGCCGTCTTTGAACATCTGTGAAAATAGTGAATTTGAATTTCACTACTTATTTTTGTATTTGAAAGATGACGGTTTTGTTGGAATATGTGTCCTCCGACAATAATGCGATCACGACTGTTGATCATGATGATCACATATTTAAATCTCATTATAAAGGATACAATTGGGAAGTAATATTTTACTGTCAACTGGTCCACACATATCTGTAATGATTGGCTGACTAGAGTTTGACATTACTGTCGTGCGACGGTGGTGATCAGTTGATCCCCTAGGTCATACCTATAGGGCAACACTCTTAATTGATCATTTAATTGATCGTATAACGTTACGAGTCAATTAAAATATTTAAAATTGACGGAAGATTTTGGAAGTATTATTTACGTATCTCATTAAAGTTTGATTAAATGAGATACGGTCTGAGTAACCGAATTGTTTCATTACTCAGATGAAATTATTGTTTAAGGAAACAATTGAAATTGAATGAATTATTATAAATACAAGTTATTGTGATTTATAAATTGGTAAAATATTTTGGTACAAGTAATTATGAATTACTAAGTCGATTTTTGTGTATGACGTATTTTTATTAATACGTTGATTTTTAATATGTTAAAAATACATAACAAATTTATGTTACATATGACATGTGACATAAGACAAATTGACATTTTGACAAACATAATATGGAGTCCATATTATCTATGTGTGCCGAAAATTAAGAGGAGGATTAGGCTTAAATTAAGTTGATTTTGTTAGTGGTAAGCACAATGATTACCTACTAAACTAGCCATGCAACCCTAATGCTCATTGTGAAGAACAACTCTAGCATGCATTGGCTCCCTTTGCCCCCCTCTTCCACCCGGTTTTTTGAGATGAAAAACCACTTTGGTTTTTCATCTTATTTTACCTAATATACACTAAAATGTAGTTAGTGTATTATTCATTATTCATTCATCTAAAATTTGAGTTTTAGAAAGATAAAACTCTTCTTTTCTCTTCCTTCTCTCTAACCAAAAAATAGAGAGTTCCATAATATTTTTGGGTCAATTTTTCTTACAAAATTAATATTGTCTAGTATTCATAATATTAATTTTAATTAAGAGTGTGCTTTGGGTATTAAGCTTTGGGAGAGATCCTACACTTGGATATTAGTTCTTCCACTAAGGAAAGCACAAGAACAAGAGAGAAAGGAGATCTCTCTTGTGCCCATATAAACCAATATTCCAATGTAAGATAAAGATTTCTTCTTTATATTGTTTATAAGTTTGCATGCATAAGATCACCATTAATTTTATGACAAATTAAAATATAACATATAATAATATGTTAAGTATATAGATCTACTTTTCCTTCAATCGGTATCAAGAGCCATGGTTGTTTGCATGCAAATCGGTTAAAAGTTTTTCCGAGTTATATGATTAACATACAAAACTTGTTAAATTAGTGTTATTATGAAATATCACGAAAATCATCATGCATGTTAAAATTTCTGGTCCTAAAATGTTTTTAGGATATTTTGGTTATTTTATGGATTTTTATTGTTCATATTACATAATAATGACATTAAAAATATGATTTTGTGAATAAAATGTCATTTTCGGACTAAAATTAGCTAAACTTCGAATTTACCAGTGATTTTTGGATATGTTGTCATATATATTATTTTGAGATGACCTGTAAATTTTCATAATTTTTGGACTTCTTATGCTCGAAAAATGGATTTTTCATTATTAAAATCGGATTTAGATGAAAAATAGGTTAATATGAGATAAATTTCGAATCTGGTCATTGAAATTTAGTATGTTGTCACATGCAATTTTACAAGATGTATGTAAAATAATAGGCTATATTGAAGTCTTTATGCATGATTTATGATTTATTGAAGGAAAAGTAGATCTATATACTTAACATATTCCTATATGTTATATTTTAATTTGTCATAAAATTAATGGTGATCTTATGCATGCAAACTTATAAACAATATAAAGAAGAAATCTTTATCTTACATTGGAATATTGGTTTATATGGGCACAAGAGAGATCTCCTTTCTCTCTTGTTCTTGTGCTTTCCTTAGTGGAAGAACTAAGATCCAAGTGTAGGATCTCTCCCAAAGCTTAATACCCAAAGCACACTCTTATTTAAAATTAATATTATGAATACTAGACAATATTAATTTTGTAAGAAAAATTGACCCAAATATTATGGAACTCTCTATTTTTCGGTTAGAGAGAAGGAAGAGAAAAGAAGAGTTTTATCTTTCTAAAACTCAAATTTTAGATGAATGAATAATGAATAATACACTAACTACATTTTAGTGTATATTAGGTAAAATAAGATGAAAAACCAAAGTGGTTTTTCATCTCAAAAAACCGGGTGGAAGAGGGGGGCAAAGGGAGCCAATGCATGCTAGAGTTGTTCTTCACAATGAGCATTAGGGTTGCATGGCTAGTTTAGTAGGTACTCTTTGTGCTTACCACTAACAAAATCAACTTAATTTAAGCCTAATCCTCCTCTAAATTTTCGGCACACATAGATAATATGGACTCCATATTATCTTTGTCAAAATGTCAATTTGTCTAATGTCACATGTCATATATAACATAAATTTGTTATGTATTTTTAACATATTAAAAATCAACATATTAATAAAAATACGTCATACACAAAAATCGACTTAGTAATTCATAATTACTTGTACCAAAATATTTTACCAATTTATAAATCACAATAACTTGTATTTATAATAATTCATTCAATTTCAATTGTTTCCCTAAACAATAATTTCATCTGAGTAATGAAACAATTCGGTTACTCAGACCGTATCTCATTTAATCAAACTTTAACGAGATACATAAATAATACTTCCAAAATCTTCCCTCAATTTTAAATATTTTAATTCACACGTAACGTTATACGATCAATTAAATGATCAATTAAGAGTGTTGCCCTATAGGTATAACCTATGGGATCAACTGATCACCACCGTCGCACGACAGTAATGTCAAACTCTAGTCAGCCAATCATTACCGATATGTGTGGACCAGTTGACAGTAAAATATTACTTCCCAATTGTATCCTTTATAATGAGATTTAAACATGTGATCATAATGATCAACAGTCGTGATCGCATTATTGTCGGAGGACACATATTCCAACAATCTCCCACCTGTCCTCGACAAGTGTGCGTCCCCAATTCTCTTGTCCTATTACAATCTCCCACTCAATGCAAGGTGTCTTTCAGGCCGTACTTGCAAGTGATCATATCGAGAGTGGTTTCCTCGATCTGGAGAATAACCGATTGACCGGATTTATCCACCATGGATACATTTCGAGCGTGGCCATGCATTTCCAGTTCATTACTCCTCGAGTGGCCTTGAGATATTGTTATAACCCTGACTAGGGGTGGACAATTCATATCGCACTCATTCCCTTCAACTAGCCACAGCCATCATAACCCAAAATATGCCCATTTGACCCCATTTACGAAGGTCGTAGTAACACAAATCAAAGTTAATCTGAAACTGTGCCATCTTAGGCGAATAGTCTTTAGTCAAAAGAATCGACTCATTTGAATACTATAGCAGCTCTCGCCACGACCAGGCTATATAAATTTGCCAGAACTCTATAAGCGGTCATTAGGCCCGACAAAAAATTCCTAACAGTCTGCCTATGTGATCGACTAGTCATCTCACATGACTCTATGGCACTTGAACTTGCCATCAATCGCAACACACTCTAGTCACTTTGAGACGTCACCTCATACAAGTGACTATGGGCAAATACAATGCTAATCAATGTTCACTTTAACGGGGTTCAATTGTCTTCACAACCCGTTTGGATGTAACAAAATATATGGTGAGTTAATAATAACTCAAACTATGAGTATGTTGACAATTACATTTTTTTTATTCATATAAAAAGAAATTAATGGTGATCTTATGGTTTTTGACAAAAATTATGTTGTAATAAAATTAATATAAAAGGAATTTATAGGACTTGGTAAACCTTGTTCATCATAACCAGGCTATTGGACATGAGATACGTAAATAATTCTTCCACCGTATATGAGTATGTATTGTTTATAAAGAGCTATGGTTGTTGAAGACAGCCATTGCTAAGGAATCCTAAACTTTTGTAATCCAATAGCCTATTAATTAGTATATAGATGTAAGGAATATGTTTGATTACAAATGATCATTACTAAAATTCTCTTCTTTATATGTCAAAATTTATATATGTGCTATTATGCTAGGTCATACATATAGTGCATGATTATAGGAATATCTAATGATCAATTACCCAAACCGTATGGATATAAACGGGTCTGAGGCTATTGCACATGTAATTTAAATATTATCAACCATATACTTAACATATTATCAACCAGGCTATTGGACATGTGCATGATTATAGGAATATCTAATGATTAAACTCTTCCTTCAATCGGTATCAAGAGCCATGGTTGTTTGCATGCAAATCGGTTAAAAGTTTTTCCGAGTTATATGATTAACATATAAAACTTGTTAAATTTGTGTTATTAAGATATATCAAGAAAATCATTATGCATGTTAAAATTTCTGGTCCTAAAATGTTCTTAGGATATTTTGGTTTATTTATGGATTTTTATTGTTCATATTACATAATAATGACATTAAAAATATGATTTTATGAATAAAATGTCATTTTCGGAATAAAATTAGCTAAACTTCGAATTTTTCAGTTATTTTTGGATATGTTGTCACATATATTATTTTGAGATGACCTGTAAATGTTCATAATTTTTGGACTTCTTATGCTCGAAAAATGGATTTTTCATTATTAAAATCGGATTTAAGTGAAAAATAGGTTAATATGAGATAAATTTCGAATCTGGTCATAGAAATTTAGTATGTTGTCACATGTAATTTTACAAGATGTGTGTAAAATAATAGGCTATATTGAAGTCTTTATGCATGATTTATGATTTTTTGAAGAAAAATAGTATATGACTTAATTAGTGAAATATTAATAAAACATACTCGATGACTAAGGAAAAACGTCACATGTTGAATTTTATTATCTTTTTCAGATCTAAAATAAAAAAGTTAATGAATATAATTTTTCTCATGTTTTTATGATTATTTTGTTAAAAACAGATAAACCGCAACATTGTTTTTCCGGAAAATTTCGAAATTTTAACCTAAGTTTTTGAACATTATGAGTGTCATGGTATTTTTCCAGAATGTTCATGAGTTTAAATTTCAAATTTTGAATTTATTTGAAATTTTTGTGATTTATTTGAAGTTTATAGCTTTTTATTATAATTTTAAGTCCATTAATGAACAAATATTAGAAATATGAGTTAATTATGGTCAAATAATTAGTGAAGACTAAATTTTGAGTCCTAAGAGGTTAGGGTAATTAACTTATGCATAAATATGAATTTATGTAATTTTTGTGATTATAAAACGTTGAATCACGCAAATCCGTAAAAACCGAGTAATATACGATATTGGCTATTTAAAGGCGATTTAGCATAAAATTGGGCATGTTCATACATATTATAATGCTGCATTTTCTTTATGATTGTCATTTTTTTTTTATGTAATTTTGAATTATGTAATTTTTACTTAGTATGGCTTTAGTTTTTAATTGGTATTACCCGAAATATATGGGAATATCGATTTGGTTGTAATTTTATTGTGATCTCGTATCACCGTTTTGTAATTTAATAGATTTATTTTATTTTAGTTACAAATGTATAATAGAAAATTATGTAATTTATTATGTAATTTTATTTATTCCGGAGTTCCCAAAGACGGATTTCTTCAAGATGGCGATACATAAAGACGATGTTACCTCGAGATGCGTGCCACAACCGAAGTTCAAGGGACCAATGGAGTTGGTTTCCGAATATGTAATAGTTAATTAGATTTTCTATTTTAGGAAGGCCATACTAGGATTTATTTTTATGCTTTGCATTTTATTTATATGTCACATGCATCGCTAAATCGCCATAACTAAAACATGCATCTTCTTTCATCGAGTTTATCGACCGTGTCAATTACAATTATCGTAGTTCACCGCTTTAGTTCACTTAAAACGTGATAGATAATAAATTGACATGACCTCTCGCTAAAACAAATCAATTGAGACATAGCCTTATCAAAGAGTAGAAACCATGAAAACCTATTTCGCGAGGGAGTGCACCCGGCTACCCCGGGGTACAAACCTTGTTACGTAGGGGAAGTGGGTGATGAATGTCTATCCACCGAATTCATGTTGATAAGGGTTTCATCGGCTACCCCGTGCCCAAGTTACTATGGGTTTGGATAATGGACACATTTATTTGAAATTTGGATTGAACTCAACAAAAGTTTTTGATAAGGGTTTCATCGGCAACCCCGTGCCCTTGTCGGATGTGTTTTGGGCTATAGATAAATATTAGAGTAAATTTATCGACCAAGAGTTCTAAAAGTAGAATCGATTAAAAGGTTAATCCACCAAGTTATATTGATAAGGGTTTCATCGGCTACCCCGTGCCTAAGTTGATATGAGTTTGGGTCTTGGAATCATTTATCTAGTTGGGTAGAGGTCACTAGAAAAATGCAATAAAACTTGTTTAAATCACAATTTTACGAGTATTATTATTAAAACGACATTTGTTTTACTCCTATTTTGTTTTGTAGACAACTTCTTTTCTCATAACAAATGGCAACACCAACCCCTAACGCCACACCTCTCGCTAATTCATCATGGCTCCGATCCTTCATGGATCGATGTAAACTTGAAAAGAATGGGTCAAATTTCTCCGATTGGGATGCCCAACTCAAATTAGCCGCCTAAGGTGACGACAAGCTTCGTTACCTTACCGAGGCCTCTCCACCCAAACCTACTACTAGGTCGACCGCCGCCACTAGGGAAGCATATGAGGCTTACCATAAGGAGTCCGCTGCAATGAAAAACGTCTTGATATTTGCGATGGAGGCGGATCTCCAAAGGAGAGCCTTTAAGATGGGCACCGCTAATGAGATTTACTCCAAGCTTGTGACAATGTTTTCACAAACTCCGCGGATCGTCCAATATGAGGCGGCCGCGGCATTCTTTGATCTCGACTTCAAAGAGGGCCAAAAGGTTAGCCCTCATGTGCTCAAACTTATGGAGCTTGTCGAGACCTTGAAAATTCAAAAGGTTGAAATCCCCAAAGAACTCATTGTAGATAGGATTCTACACTCCTTATCCAAAGTCAAAGCGTATGTTCAATCCCGGGTGAATTGTAACATGCAAGACAAGGATGTGTCTCTTGAAGAATTGCACAAGTTACTTGTGCAAGCCGAAATGGACATGGGGTTAAATGTGAACCCACCCAAGGATGTGCTTAACATAAGCACAAAGAGCAAGGGGAAGTTCAAGAAGAATGGGAGAAAGGGTAAGAAGCTAGCTTTCACTTTCACCAAAGCTAGGACTTATGAAGCTAGCACTTCAAAAATCAAGAAGGGTCCTCTTGATAAATGCCATTATTGTAATGGTATGGGACATTGGAAAAGAACTTGTTCCAAATACCTTGGTGATATTAAGGTTGGAAAGATCACTTCAGTAGGTAAATGACTATCCTTTCTTTTATATTTCTAATTCAACTATGGTATTATGATAAAAAGTTGTGAAAATGTATCTCCCTTTTTTATTGTAAATAGGACCTCCACCAAGCAAAGACAAGGGAAAAGAAAAGCAAGCATGAGAAACCATCAAGGAGCTAGGAATAGCTTTCATGGAGCTTTGCTTTTTATTGTCTTATTTTATTCATGTTTCGGATTTTAGAACCTTTAAGTTTCCGTGTTCGACATGGAAAGTTATTTTGGATAATTGGTTGTATTTTGGATAATGGTGGCTTGGTTTGCAACCCAAGTCACCCATTTTATCATTTTATCCTTTGTTCTAAAATTCGTATTTAAATGCTTGTTCTTAGAAACATATAACTTAAAGTGATCTAATAGACAAATATAATGACGGGATTCATTATATGTCCACATGCTTAAGGCTTGTGTATGATCATTTATAAAGTGATTTTGAGTCTATGAACTCTCTTAAAGGAATGTCAATCACCAAGTAAACTTACGAAATCTAAAACTATTAGTCAATCTATGAGATAGTTCTCCTTATACTTGAACATCATTATTTGTGTCTCATATGCTATCTTTGAATCTCTAGTGTATTTATTCTAAAGATAGAGTGGGAGAAAAATGAGGACAAAACACACGAAGCAAGATAAAAATTGTGTACTTGTGTAAATGAGATCTACGCAAGAGAGAATGATTTGAATGAAGGTATATCTATTTATATAGTATACCCAATAGATGAGATCTATGGTCTCAAGTAAGTTCTATATGACTAAAGAGACCAAGTGAAGTAATCATAAGAGTATGTTCTCAAGATAACTACACGAGGAGACCAAAAGAAAGTTTTGGAACAAAATGATTAATATAAAGTCTTAACAAGAGTTTTGACTAGTTTATGAAAATTTTGACCAATAGTTTCAACCTTGAGTTTACTTAAGAGCCTAAATGAATCAATATAACATCCTAGTAATAAGCGATATTTATGACTATAGGTTGCAAGGATTGATATACCGATATCCTCAATTGCTAAAGGTTAAACCATGCAAAAGTCATTACTTAACCTCATTATGAAAATGAATTGGTTAAACCTCCTTCTAAAAGGGATATTTTGAAGGACGTGTATTAGATCTTACTTATATTTAATAAATGACATTGCCACACATCATTATGACATGAATGTGTGAGAGATTTAAAATCTCTTTCCATAAGGTTAAGATGAGACCTCTTCAAAATAGGAATTTTGAAAGGATATGATGGGAACGTATATGGCTTCATCTTAATAACTTTGCAAAGCAACATACATTCCAATTTTGAAATTTTTCGATTGAGCAATCAATTTCGAAACATGTGGAATTAAGTGGGAGTTTGAAATTATCATGTGAAGACATGGAATTTAGTGGGAGCAATCATCTTGTAAAAGTTTATAACTCATCACTCATTGAAGAATGACGGGCTAATACCTTCCTTTACAAAGGAAGTTTTGAGTTTTCAATTCTGGATGAAAATGGACTATGATGAATCCAACTACATCATGAGATGTTGGATAAGTATTAAAAGATACACATTGAATCAACGAGATACGTAGGTTATTCATTTAAATGAAAATGGAATTGCCATTAGCAGTCATGGTCGTTCCTTGAACCTAAATACAGTTGATAAAATGATTAAAAGTTACTAATGTTTCCGCCATTAGAATAATCATGCACATGTCCAATTATGAATCATATGCATAAGAGCATGATGAATCATTGGTAAGCCATAATAGAAATGTCATGAATTCTCGAGGAGAATCCGATGAGCGATTTAAGTGTTTAACATAATACTTTGTAATGTGTCAAGAGGTTGCACATATTAATAAAACTCCGAACACATGTAAGGATTTATAAGAATCCTAAGCCTTTCAAGCTAATAGGAGAAATAAGAAGTTTGGAAAGATACTTAGTTGAAGTAAGAAGTTACTCAAAACTGATCTTTTCTAATATGCTAGGACTTGTGAGAAGTGCTAGGCTAATCATCTTGACAAACTGTTGCAAGACTCTACAAAACATATACCTAGTGCATTATGTGTGGATGGAGTACTTGATCAGTACAAGTGATATCATTCATCACAAATTTGTTCGTTATGTGATAATCGATAAGGAAGTTCTTTGAAGATAAAGAACCGAAACCAAGGTCGGAAACCTTGATGTGTACTTGGTAAGGTTCATGCTATGAGTGATAACATGAATATAAAGGATAATACGATTAAGAAGTTTGAACACCTGGACATGTAACATGTTAAACTTCTATTACTATCAACAAGTGTTTACACACTTTTGATATGCATCACAAGGTTGTAATATGGTATTGACTACCCGAGTGTGATGTCGACATTTGTCGTTTGAGTTATTATTAACTCACCTTATACTTTGTTACATCCAACGGGTTGTAGAGACAATTGAACCCCGTTTAAGTGAACACGGATTAGCATTGTATTTTGCCCATAGTTATTTGTATGAGGTGACGTCTCGAAGTGACTAGAGTGTGATGCTATTGATGGCAAGTTCAAGTGCCATAAAGTCATGTGAGATGACTAGTCGATCACATAGGCAGACTGTTGGGAACATTTTGTCGGGCCTAATGACCGCTTATAGAGTTCTGGCAAATTTACATAGCCTGGTCGTGGCGAGAGCTGCTATAGTATTCAAATGAGTCGATTCTTTTGACTAAAGACTATTCGCCTAAGATGGCACAGTTTCAGATTAACTTTGATTTGTGTTACTACGACCTTCGTTAATGGGGTCAAATGGGCATATTTTGGGTTATGATGGCTGTGGCTAGTTGAAGGGAATGAGTGTGATAGGAATTGTCCACCCCTAGTCAGGGTATAACAATATCTCAGGGCCACTTGAGGAGTAATGAACTGGAAATGCGTGGCCACGCTCGGATTATATCCATGGTGGATAAATCCGGTCAATCAGTTATTCTCCAGATCGAGGAAACCACTCTCGATATGATCACTTGCAAGTACGACCTGAAAGACACTTTGCATTGAGTGGGAGATAGTAATAGGACAAGAGAATTGGTGACGCACACTTGTCGAGGACAAGTGGGAGATTGTTGGAATATGTGTCCTCCGACAATAATGCGATCACGACTGTTGATCATGATGATCACATGTCTAAGTCTCATTATAAAGAATACAATTGGGTAGTAATATTTTACTGTCAACTGGTCCACACATATCGGTAATGATTGGCTGACTAAAGTTTGACATTACTGTCGTGCGACGGTGGTGATCAGTTGATCCCATAGGTCATACCTATAGGGCAACACTCTTAATTGATCATTTAATTGATCGTATAACGTTACGAGTTAATTAAATTACTTGAAAATTGACCGACGATTTTGGAAGTAAAATTTACGTATCTCATTATAATCTGATTAAATAAGATACGGTCTGAGTAATCGAATTGTTTCATTACTCAGATGAAATTATTGTTTAAAGAAACAATTGAAATCGAATGAATTATTATAAATACAAATTGTTATGATTTATAATTGGTAAAATATTTTGGTATAAGTAATTATGAATTACTAAGTCGTTTTTGTTTATGACGTATTTTTATTAATACGTTGATTTTTAATATGTTAAAAATACATAGCAATTTTATGTGACATGTGACAAGTGACATATTGACAAATTGACAAAAATAAAATGGATTCCATTTTACGTATGTAAACCGAAATTAAGGGTGGAATTAGGATAATATTGTGTTTATTATTTGAGTGGTAAACATGATGATTACCCTAATTGTCTAGCCATGCACACCTAGTTTACATTGTGAAGACAAACAAAGGCATGCATTGGCTCCCTCTTCTCCCTCTTCCACCCGGTTTTACCACAAGAAAAGCAAAGGGTTTTTGCCTTATATTGATTATTAACAATACATAACATGATTATTATTGTATTCATTTTTATATTCATATTCACCAAAAATATTTTAGAGAGATAAAATATTTCACCTTCCTCTTCTCCTCTCCTAACCGGTTTTGGGAGTTAAAACCAAATTATTTTGGGTCAATTTTTCTTACAAAATTAATATTTTCTAGTATTCATAATATTAATTTTATTAAGAGTGTGCTTTGGGTATTAATCCTTGGGAGAGATCCCATACTTGGGTCTTTGTCCATCCATAAAAGAAAGCACAAGAACAAGAGAGAAGGAGATCTCTCTTGTGCCCTAGAAACCGAAATTCCAATGTAAGGATGAATATTTCTTCTCTATTGTTTAAAGTTTGCATGCATAAGATCATCATTAATTTTATGAGTAAATTAACCTAAAACATATATGAGTATGTTGAGTATATAGATCTACTTTTCTGACTCGTAACGTTATACGATTAATTAAATGATCAATTAAGGGTGTTGCCCTATAGGTATGACCTAGGGGATCAACTGATCACCACCGTCGTACGACAGTAATGTCAAACTCTAGTCAGCCAATCATTACCGATATGTGTGGACCAGTTGACAGTAAAATATTACTTCCCAATTGTATTCTTCATAATGAGATTTAAACAAGTGATCATCATGATCAACAGTCGTGATCGCATTATTGTCGGAGGACACATATTCCAACAATCTCCCACTTGTTCTCGACAAGTGTGCGTCACCAATTCTCTTGTCCTATTACTATCTCCCACTCAATTCAAGGTGTCTTTCAGGTCGTACTTGCAAGTGATCATATCGAGAGTGGTTTCGTCGATCTGTAGAATAACTGATTGACCGGATTTATCCACCATGGATACATTCCGAGCGTGGCCATGCATTTCAAGTTCATTACTCCTCGAGTGGCCCTGAGATATTGTTGTAACCCTGACTAGGGGTGGACAATTCCTATCGCACTCATTCCCTTCAACTAACCACATCCATCATAACCCAAAATATGCCCATTTGACCCCATTTACGAAGGTCGTAGTTGTAACACCCCCATTTATTTAAGGGCCTGGACTAGGACTCCTCAGATAAAGAAGGGTGTTACCATCTCGGAAACCCGAGGCAGTAGATAACAAAGGAAAAATAAACAGTACTTTAAATTGAAAGTTATAAATGTTTACAACTCAAATGGAACATGTCTCAAAACTGAAAATAAAGTCTGATAGCTAAACTGAAATAAAAGTGGGCTAGCTCTAAGTCGGGTGATCCATGCTCTCTCCCCCGACTCCATATGTCTCAACAACTTTGTCAATGCTCCCCAAGTAAATGGATCATCACAGGCGTACACGAATACACAGGGTCAACCGCGAGGTTGAGTAGGTAATACGATATAATAAAGAATGCAATGATATGATCCTCCAATCTCAACTCCATCACACACATCCCCGGAACGCCCAGCCATACCGATCCCCGGCAGACTATATCAATCGACCGTCATCGATATACCAGCTCGTAGCTGAGGACACCAGGGCAAGTCCTGCAGAACCCGCCTGGGCCTTAATCGCAATAATCTCATCTCCTCCAACTCCAACTCCGATGCAAATGCAATGTATGAAACGTGTGAAACAATAATGCTCAACAAGATAAATAAGATAATCAGATATGTCATGTAATCACCGAACATGCCAAGTCTTTATAATCGTAAGAACTCAATCAGTGTATTCCCCTACCTCAGTACTGCAGTCAAATAGTCGGTGCTCAGTAATATTCCACAACAAACTCGCCCTCTCGATATATAGCAATAAGAATTTAATCCAGCAGCTCAGAAATACTCGACTCGGAAATCACCACCTAATATTAATAGCATACGATTACTAAACCGACAAGAAACTTAACCCATTTTATCAATTAATCATGCACCTAAACAAGACTCATCATAACTCAATAGAAACCTTAACTTATAGGGCAAATTCGACCTTTCTTATTTTCCAGAACCGGACAGACTTACTATAAAATACATAACTAATTCTAGGAAAATTGAATCGATGCGAGGCCAATTGGGTTGGAACCATAACACTCTAATCTACAGTTCTTATCTCATATACTTTTCCCAAATCCAAACATATCGATGGTTTCCAGACTGATTTCCAAAGGCTGACATAATTCGTCGCATAAAAAGTAAAGACTCATAAAACGAGTTTGACAAATGATTTTTAAGTAAAACCAACGCCTAACTCATCTAAACTCTTTAAATTAAATATATGAAAAAGACCTAGCACCAATTCAATATCTAAATTATGTTTTAGAAGTAATCTTTTAGCCTCTACTGATTCGCGGACTTTTTAGATAGACGTTCACAAATAATTTATTCAGGAAAAACTACACGGTGAAATGCTACTAAATTTCACAGGCATAAACTAGACTTGGAATAAACATGAGTCTCTTCTTTAACGTTTTGCATCCGACGACTTTAAGACAGGTAAAACACTCAAATAACACAGACCAACTAATCTGTAAATTGCTGTAACTATTTTATTCATTTATCTCATACAATTTATAATCAAAACCCCCAAACCAATTTCTAGGGTTACGAAAATTATTCCAATACTACTATAATTATGCTAATAATTGAATAAAGAGGTAATAGGATAGTCTACTTACGAAATAGGATGAGAATAGGCTGAGAAATCGCCTCGCAATGCCTCACGAGTTCTTCACACACGGCTCCCTCTTCTCTCTTTTCTCTCTTTTCTCATGGTTAAAGTGAATATGGTGATAGGGAGATTAGGGTTTGGTTAGATGAGTTATACGTATAAAATAGGTGCTATTAAGACGATACGGGCCTAGCCTAGTTAGATTAATTAAAACCTGAGTCACATAGTTACCCGAGTCACAAATACACTACACGACCCAGCTGGTAACTCGGCCTAATATAATATCATATTATTATACCGGGTATTACAGTCTACCCTCCTTAAAAGAAACTTTGTCCCGAAGTTTACCCTCTCCTACCAACCAACGCAAACGAATTATGAAACGCATATACAAAAGTATGTAAGGCACCCACCAAATTGAATATTAAACGCAGTATTACATTCCACCCTCCTTAAAATAAACTTCGTCCCCGAAGTTTAACCATAACAGAAACACATCATGTAACACTCCAACTTAACCCACACAACGCATAACCAATATAGCCAAACTGAGAAATCACACATGAAGGTATAAAGATTTTACAATCCTACCCTCCTTAAACATGGTTACGTCCCCGTAGCCTTCATTATTATAACAAATGTTCTCAAACTACTGCTAACAACTGAAAGAGGATAAAAGATTCACAACTCACGCTCAAGTTAACTCATCCCTACTAAAGACAATCAATATACAAGCTCTCTCAAGGAAGCTACAGTTACTGCTGCTACAGCACATCGCCACGGATCGGAGCAAAAGCCACGTTGAATAACTTAAGACATTTCAGTATTAATCTAGACACTCTTCATATCAATCAATACATGCAATAACATTCACAGGATCTCCTTGTCAATCTAATTTATACATTACTACTCAGGTTACAAAGATGAAGATGTCTAGGTGCTCACATACGGTTCATGTCAAATAACATCGTTTCATCAAGGCTACTAAGCAAGATCACTAACGTAACATACCACGATAATCCTATCCGGCGTATTCTCCTGGCAGCATATTTTCCAAGAAATATTGGTAACATTTATTCATGTGAATAATCAAATTATGAATGGAACAATGCTTTACAAGGTTACCAGTAAAAATCATTAGTAATTATTCATTTCACTAATCATTTTAATCTCATACCTTAGAAACATAGGGAATCAATCAACATAAGAAAAGAATTAGGGTCAAAACTTAATAAAACGATTTATGAAAATTTGTAACCTAATAGGTCCGATCGACTTTCCTTTACATAATCGTATGATTTAGGTCAAGACACGTAATCACCAATAAAATGAAGACAACGGTTGCCAAAGACTTATCATCCTAGAAATATTTTTAATCCTCATAACAAAGGGTTTGGGATTTATTCACGAATGACGAATGCACATTGATTTGCAAATTTTACAAACTTATTGGTCGAGTCAATCAAGCGAGTAAACAACGATATTGGAAAGTTAACATACAAGACTATCATACATAAAATTTTGTTCCTGGTGTTAAATATATTTAAACTGCACCCAACACAATGACATAAAAGATTAAATGTATTTAACTACACCAATTTTACAAATATTCATTACATATCATGCTAATATCAACATACCATGTTAACACATAACTCACTTAAATCACCACATTACATTTCCCGTTTTGACATTCGTAACTAACCACAACCCACCAATTCACTACATGAACGAACAACATGACTAAAT
This sequence comes from Silene latifolia, assembly GCF_048544455.1. Taxonomy (NCBI): domain Eukaryota; kingdom Viridiplantae; phylum Streptophyta; class Magnoliopsida; order Caryophyllales; family Caryophyllaceae; genus Silene; species Silene latifolia. The sequence goes on from NC_133534.1 coordinate 119,956,013, forward strand.
TAACCCACTATTTGTGACTCCGTTCTAGCTTCATTCCTCCAGACTAGCAAATATCATGAAACCATACAACGGAATCGGCCGGAAATCTCATTCCGAATTTATACTCACACGACAAAATTTAACGTCATTTTCAAAACTTTTACTTTCATACTGGACGGTGAATAACTTTCTTAACATAAATCTTATAACAGAGCCGTCCATAGAATCCATTTACAGCTTACTACGAAACTCAAAATCAGATAAACTTAATTCAATTCCTTCAAACAATACAAGCTTAGGTGTCGACTCATATTTCATAATTTACAGGTTCATCTTATTCATTTCAGTCCTATCTTTACTAATGAACGACTATTACCTCAACATCAGGATTTTAGTTGCACTTCTTTACTCAGTTATATTCACGGCTAACACGACTACAGCATTTAATCGGAGACCTTTTAGATAGTACACATTCCTTGGTGACGTCTCATCAAAGCATACGATTCGTACCATAATGTAAAGCAAGTAACTACAAATTAACTGTGTTCAATCAAAATTTTACCTCTTTATTACAGATCTATTTATCCCAGGTTGCATGGTCACACAAAAGTATAAGTACCAACTCAATCACATGTTAAATTTTAAAACGATTTATCACGTCATAAGAACTAGACAAGAGTCTAACCATATAGTCAATATAAGAAGATTATTAGTTTAGATCGGAGGCACATTATAAAATTCCCAGTTAAACTCCTTACGGAACCATCGACCGTGCGTCATGAGTAATTAACTTAATAATGTAGAAGTCAAACAACTGAAATTACAATTGAGTATTAATAGTTATATGATTCACAATAACAACAAAATTACTTCCATATCACACATATGTTTAACATTTTAGCAACCATACCATTCAATTGTATCCATCAACTCAGTATAATTCATTTTCAGCAAAAATAAAAGATATCGCATAAACAACTTAAACATGTACATATACCATCACATAACTTGTAAAACATTATCTATGACAAAAGATTAGCAAGGTGAACAAGTTCTCTGGTTTGCACGGTTTGAACAAATAGGCAACTCGCGGCTCAATTAAACGTAACTATAACGACTATCATTTAAACATACGCATAACATGTGAATCATCAAAGGGTTATCTCATTATAATTGGCCAACATAGCTGACATAAAAAGATTTTTTTTTTCCGTCAGAATATAATTCATAGCGACGGTTCGAGAATATATTTATCGTAACTATATCGTAACTATATCAAACTATATTTCAAATATCGTGACAATTGCAACAATCACCTTAGCATTTCATGACAATACAACTATGAACATATCCAATAAAGAACAACAACACTATTTTATTATCATATCATAAGTTTAGGTTCAACAGAAATAAATTAATGCAATGAAAGTAATAAGTATAACTATAGGCACACAGACTCACATAAAAGACATTAGAACTCAGATGGCATCCTACATGTGTGAACATTTAGACATACTCATTACTACCATCCATGTGTAAACATTTAAACATAATTATTATAAATATTCATGCGAATATATTAGAACAATCAAGTTAACATTTAACCCCACCAACTTTATCAAGATATGACCATATAGTTTTACATTTATATATATCCGACCACTATACAAATATGATGAACACACCAGAGATATTACAACATGCCAAACATATATAAAATATGCAAACAACTGGACTCGTATAAAATATTTCACCCTCGATTAAGAATCAAATTAAGCTATTCAATTTCACTCATACTATCATGCCAACAATGTTATCAACTAAACTTTAATTTTATCACTTTTTAAGATACATAACTACTGAACATGCGTGCTACTATCATCATATAAAAAAATTATAAGGTCACATTAATAAGGCTCATAAAATAACCAAACAATTGTTTGAAAACTCAACATAGAACGCACATTTTACAAGTCATGATTCACGTTGTAACTTCCAAAGACCACGAACAAATAACCGTTCGATTAAAACTTGATTCATATTACTTTTATAAAATACGGAGAGTTAAAAAAACAGGGGAAAAAGAATTAGGTCTAAAGCACAAGAATTCCATTTTTAAAGAATTTTACAACTCAGTTGGTCCAAACAAGTATGTGACAGCAATTGGTCCGAAACTTGGGTCAGTTTGCAAAACTTACCATTTAATATAGAGACATCAAGAATTTTCGTGGCTTATCAATTTGAAAACATATGCGAATCTTCCGATCGATGGAGTTGGAATTATGCAAAAATTATTAATACAATTTAAATGAGGATTTTTAATAAATCGTTGGTCAAAACATCACTGCACAGGAACTTGCTGACCACAGCCCACTAAAATATTTATTACTCCTAATCTGTATACCCTATAAGCATGAAACCAACGCCAAATGAACACTAACTCACGAGGCTATCTCTCATAAAATTTTGATCCATAGACAATAAACAGAAAAGAAATGGCAGTAAGGTCAATTAAAGAGTAAAATCAAACAAAACGAGTTTCAGCACTAGGTCATTCTTTACTATATTACAAGCTCTTATGAGCATACTATGTATACTAACCCATCCCAACTTAAATCTCACACTTTGTACTTACGTAAACATCTATCCCATAGAATCCCTTCGCATCTCGATCTACTCCTTACATCTAAATCACGATTGCTATGACTAGAAACATGCAATTCAATAGTGTTTCTGATTACTATCACAATACTATACTAGCATGGCTTCGGGATCACATAACCGCATATCGCTAGACATAATAGCACTATCAACACGTCATTCAACATCCATCCAGATAAATATCATCAATTTGCAATTATTTTCACGCTCACGATTACCACAATCCAACACTTCATAGATTATCAACCTAAACACGAAAATTTATTTCTCATCTCCACAACATCATATGATCACGTCATCATTCATACAAAATACTTACCGTAACGTTGTCCAGCAGAATGGTTAGAATATATGGGTCTCAAGGTATACATCAACTCGATTATATCCAAGGTTTTCCTTCTAACTACCCCATTCACTCAATTTATCTCGGGTTAACTGGTTCAAAACTGAGAGGGCAAAAGAGCACGCATTAAGGGCGCCTCCTTAACCGCACTGTGAGCTCCTAACAGTTTATTCCCAGGGGTTCATTTTATTTAGACACATCCTACGTTCATTGGGTTCATTGGTTTAGGCCTGAGGATCGTTCTCTCTGATACCACTTTGTAACACCCCCATTTATTTAAGGGCCTGGACTAGGACTCCTCAGATAAAGAAGGGTGTTACCATCTCGGAAACCCGATGCAGTAGATAACAAAGGAAAAATAAACAGTACTTTAAATTGAAAGTTATAAATGTTTACAACTCAAATGGAACATGTCTCAAAACTGAAAATAAAGTCTGATAGCTAAACGAAATAAAAGTGGGCTAGCTCTAAGTCGGGTGATCCATGCTCTCTCCCCCCCGACTCCATATGTCTCAACAACTGTCAATCTGCTCCCAAGAAATGGATCATCACGGGCGTACACGAATACACGTGGTCAACCGCGAGGTTGAGTAGGTAATACGATATAATAAAGAATGCAATGATATGATCCTCCAATCTCAACTCCATCACACACATCCTCGAACGCCCACCATACCGATCCCCAGACTATATCAATCGACCGTCGTCGATATACCAGCTCGTAGCTGAGGACACCAGGGCAAGTCCTGCAGAACCCGCCTGGGCCTTAATAGCAATAATCTCATCTCCTCCAACTCCGATGCAAATGCAATGTATGAAACGTATGAAACAATAATGCTCAACAAGATAAATAAGATAATCAGATATGTCATATAATCACCGAACATGCCAAGTCTTTATAATCGTAAGAACTCAATCAGTGTATTCCCCTACCTCGATCTTTGCAGTCAAATAGTCGGTGCTCGTAATATTCCACAACAAACTCGCCCTCTCGATATATAGCAATAAGAATTTAATCCAGCAGCTCAGAAATACTCGACTCGGAAATCACCACCTAATATTAATAGCATACGATTACTAAACCGACAAGAAACTTAACCCATTTTATCAATTAATCATGCACCTAAACAAGACTCATCATAACTCAATAGAAACCTTAACTTATAGGGCAAATTCGACCTTTCTTATTTTCCAGAACCGGACAGACTTACTATAAAATACATAACTAATTCTAGGAAAATTGAATCGATGCGAGGCCAATTGGGTTGGAACCATAACACTCTAATCTACAGTTCTTATCTTATATACTTTTCCCAAATCCAAACATATCGATGGTTTCCAGACTGATTTCCAAAGGCTGACATAATTCGTCGCATAAAAAGTAAAGACTCATAAAACGAGTTTGACAAATGATTTTTAAGTAAAACCAACGCCTAACTCATCTAAACTTTTTAAATTAAATATATGAAAAAGACCCAGCACCAATTCAATATCTAAATTATGTTTTAGAAGTAATCTTTTAGCCTCTACTGATTCGCGGACTTTTTAGATAGACGTTCACAAATAATTTATTCAGGAAAAACTACACGGTGAAATGCTACTAAATTTCACAGGCATAAACTAGGCGTGGAATAAACATGAGTCTCTTCTTTAACGTTTTGCATCCGACGACTTTAAGACAGGTAAAACACTCAAATAACACAGACCAACGAATCTGTAAATTGCTGTAACTATTTTATTCATTTATCTCATACAATTTATAATCAAAACCCCCAAACCAATTTCTAGGGTTACGAAAATTATTCCAATACTACTATAATTATGCTAATAATTGAATAAATAGGTAAAAGGATAGTCTACTTACGAAATAGGATGAGAATAGGCTGAGAAATCGCCTCGCAATGCCTCACGAGTTCTTCACACACGGCTCCCTCTTCTCTCTTTTCTCTCTTTTCTCATGGTTAAAGTGAATATGGTGATAGGGAGATTAGGGTTTGGTTAGATGAGTTATACGTATAGAATAGGTGCTATTAAGACGATACGGGCCTAGCCTAGTTAGATTAATTAAAACCCGAGTCACATAGTTACCCGAGTCACAAATACACTACACGACCCAGCTGGTAACTCGGCCTAATATAATATCATATTAAAATACCGGGTATTACTGTAGTAACACAAATCAAAGTTAATCTTAAACTGTACCATCTTAGGCGAATAGTCTTTAGTCAAAAGAATTGACTCATTTGAATACTATAGCAGCTCTCGCCACGACCAGACTATATAAATTTGCCAGAACTCTATATATATTTGTCAAATTTATATAGTCTGGTCGTGGCGAGAGCTGCTGTAGTATTCAAATTAGTCAATTCTTTTGACTAAAGACTATTCGCCTAAGATGACACAGTTTCAGATTAACTTTGATTTGTGTTACTACGACCTTTGTAAATGGGGTCAAATGGGCATATTTTGGGTTATGATGGCTGTGGCTAGTTGAAGGGAATGAGTGCGATAGGAATTGTCCACCCCTAGTCAGGGTTATAACAATATCTAAGGGCCACTCGAGGAGTAATGAACTGGAAATGCGTGGCCACGCTCGGAATGTATCCATGGTGGATAAATCCGGTCAATCAGTTATTCTCCAGATCGAGGAAACCACTCTCGATATGATCACTTGCAAGTACGACCTGAAAGACACCTTGCATTGAGTGGGAGATTGTAATAGGACAAGAGAATTGGTGACGCACACTTGTCGAGGACAAGTGGGAGATTGTTGGAATATGTGTCCTCCGACAATAATGCGATCACGACTGTTGATCATGATGATCACATGTTTAAATCTCATTATAAAGGATACAATTGGGAAGAAATATTTTACTGTCAACTGGTCCACACATATCGGTAATGATTGGCTGACTAGAGTTTGACATTACTGTCGTGCAACGGTGGTGATCAGTTGATCCCCTAGGTCATACCTATAGGGCAACACTCTTAATTTATCATTTAATTGATCGTATAACGTTACGAGTCATTTAAAATATTTAAAATTGACGGAAGATTTTGGAAGTATTATTTACGTATCTCATTGAAGTTTGATTAAATGAGATACGGTCTGAGTAACCGAATTGTTTCATTACTCAGATGAAATTATTGTTTAAGGAAACAATTGAAATTGAATGAATTATTATAAATACAAGTTATTGTGATTCATAAATTGGTAAAATATTTTGGTACAAGTAATTATGAATTACTAAGTCGATTTTTGTGTATGACGTATTTTTATTAATACGTTGATTTTTAATATGTTTAAAATACATAACAAATTTATATTACATATGACATGTGACATAAGACAAATTGACATTTTGACAAAGATAATATGGAGTCCATATTATCTATGTGTGCCGAAAATTAAGAGGATGATTAGGCTTAAATTAAGTTGATTTTGTTAGTGGTAAGCACAATGATTACCTACTAAACTAGCCATGCAACCCTAATGCTCATTGTGAAGAACAACTCTAGCATGCATTGGCTCCCTTTGCCCCCCTCTTCCACCCGGTTTTTTGAGATGAAAAACCACTTTGGTTTTTCATCTTATTTTACCTAATATACACTAGTCATCTCACATGACTCTATGGCACTTGAACTTGCCATCAATCGCATCACACTATAGTCACTTCGAGACATCACCTCATACAAGTGACTATGGGCAAATACAATGCTAATCCATGTTCACTTTAACGGGGTTCAATTGTGTTCACAACCCGTTTGGATGTAACAAAATATATGGTGATTTAATAATAACTCAAACGACAAATGTCGACATCACACTCGGGTAGTCAATACAAGATTACAACCTTGTGATGTATATCGCAAGTGTGTAAACACTTGTTGATTTCAACAGAAGTTTAACATGTTACGTGTCCATATGTTCAAACTTGTCAATCATATTATCCTTTACATTCATGTTATCACTCATAGCATGAACCTTACCAAGTACACATCAAGGTTCCCGACCTTGGTTTCGGCTCTTTATCTTGAAAGAACTTCGTTATCGGTTATCACATAACGAACGAATTTGTGGTGAATGATATAACTTGTACCGATCAAGTACTTCATCCACACACAATGCACTAGGTAAATGTTTTGTAGAGTCTTGCAACAATTTGTCAAGATGATTAGCCTAGCACTTCTCACAAGTCCTAGCATATTAGGAAAGATTAGTTTTGAGTAACTTCTTATTCAACTAAGTATCTTTCCAAACTTCCTATTTCTCTTTTGGCTTGAAAAGTTTAGGATTTTCATAAATCTTTGCGTGTGTTCGGATTTTCTATAATATGTGCAACCTCTTGACACATAACAGAGTATTCTGTCAAACACTGAAATCGCTCATCGGATTCTCCTCCAGAATTCATGACGTTACATGTATGGCTTGCCAATGAATCATCATGCTCTCATACATATGATTCACCATTGGACATGTGCATGATTATTCTAATGGCGGAAACATTAGTTACTAATAATCATGAGATCAACCGTTCTTAGGTTCAATGAACGACCATGACTGCTAATGGCAATTCCATTTTCATTTACATGAATAATCTATGTGTATGTTGATACGATGTGTATTTCTTAATACTAATCCAATATCTCTTGATGTAATTGGATTCATCATAGTCCATATTCATCCAGAATTGAAAACTCAAATACTTCTTTGTGAAAGAAGATATTAGCTCGTCATTCCTAATGAGTAATGAGTTGTAAACATTCAAATGATGATAGCTCCCACTAAATTCCATGTCTTCACATGATAATTTCTAAACTCCCACTTAATTCCACATGCTTCGAAATTGATTTACTCAATTGAAAACATTTCAAAATTGGAATGTATGTTGCTTTGCAAAGTTATTAAAATGAAGCCATATATGTTCCCATCATATCCTTTCAAAATTCTTATTTTGAAGAGGTCTCATCTCAACCTTATGGAAAGAGATTTTAATCTCTAATTCGTACATGTCATAATGATACGTAGCAATGTCATTGTTTAAATATAAATAATATCTAATACACGTCCTTCAAAATATCCCTTTCAGAAGGAGGTTTAACCAATTCATTTTCATAATGTGGTTAAGAAATGACATTTGCGAGGTTAAAAACTTAGCTATTGAAGATATCGGTATATCAATCCTTGCAACTCGTTTATAACTAGCATGTTACTTTGATTCATTTAGGCTCTTAAGTAAATCTCAAGGTTGAAACTATTGGTCAAAAATTTTCATAAACTAGTCAAAACTCTTGTTAAGACTTTACATTAGTCATTTTTCTTCCAAAACTTTCTTTTGGTCTCCTCGTGTAGTTATCTTGAGAAAATATTCCTTTGAATTACTTCACTTTGGTCTCTTTAGTCATATAGAACTATTTGAGACCATAGATCTCATCTATTGCGTATACTACATAAATAGATATACCTTCATTCAAACCATTATTTCTTGCGTAGATCTCATTTCCACAAGTACTGAAACTTATCTTGGTGTGAGTTGTGTCCTCATTTTACTCCCACTCTATCTTTTGAATAAATACACTATAGATTTAAAGATAGCATATGAGACACAAAAATGATTTTGAAGTATAAGGAGAACTATCTCGTAGGTTGACTAATAGTTTTAGATTTCGTAAGTGTACTTGGTGATTATCCAAAATACAACCAATTATCCAAAATACCTTTCCATGTCGAACACGGAAACTTAAAGGTTCTAAAAATCCAAAACATGATTAAAATAAGACAATAAAAAGTAAAGCTCCATGAAAGCTATTCCTAGCTTCTTGATGGTTTCTCATGCTTGCTTTTCCTTTCCCTTGTCTTTGCTTGGTGGAGGCCCTACTGGAGTGATCTTTCCAGCCTTAATATCACCAAGGTATTTGAAACAATTTCTTTTCCAATGTCCCATACCATTACAATAATGGCATTTATTAAGAGGACCCTTCTTGATTTTTGAAGTGCTAGCATCATTAGCCTTAACTTTGGTAAAAGTGGGAGCTTGTTTCTTACCCTTCCTCCCATTCTTCTTTAACTTCCCCTTGCTTTTAGTGCTTATGTTAAGCACATCCTTTGGTGGGTTCACATTTAACCCCATGTCCCTCTCGGCTTGCACAAGTAACTTGTGCAATTCTTCAAGAGACACATCCTTGTCTTGCATGTTAAAATTCACCCGGAATTGAACATACGCTTTGACTTTGGATAAGGAATGTAGAATCCTATCTACAATGAGTTCTTTGGGGATTTCAACCTTTTAAATCTTCAAGGTCTCGACTAGCTCCATAAGTTGTAGCACATGAGGGCTAACCTTTTTGGCCCTCTTTGAAGTCGAGATCAAAGAATGCCGCGGCCGCCTCGTATTGGACGATCCGCGGAGTTTGTGAAAACATTGTCATAAGCTTGGAGTAAATCTCATTAGCGGTGCCCATTTTAAAGGCTCTCCTTTGGAGATCCTCCTCCATCGCAAAGATTAACATGTTTTTCATTGCGGCGGACTCCTTATGGTAAGCCTCATATGCTTCCCTAGTAGCGGCGGTCGACCTAGTATTAGGTTCGGTGGAGAGGCCTCGGTTAGGTAACGAAGCTTGTCGTCACCTTGGGCGGCTAATTTGAGTTGGGCATCCCAATCGGAGAAATTTGACCCATTTTTTTCAAGTTTACATCGATCCATGAAGGATCGGAGCCATGATGAATTAGCGAGAGGCGTGGCGTTAGGGGTTGGTGTAGCCATTTGTTGTGAGAAAAAAAGTGGTCTACAAAACAAAATAGAAGGAGTAAAACAAATGTCGTTTTAACAATAATACTCGTAAAAATTTATAATTTAAACAAGTTTTATGCATTTTTCTAGTGACCTCTACCCAACTAGATAAATGATTCCAAGACCCAAATTCATATCGACTTAGGCACGGGGTAGCCGATGAAACCTTTATCAATATAACTTGGTGGATTAACCTTTTAATCGATTCTACTTTTAGAACTCTTGGTCGATAAATTTACTCTAATATTTATTTATAGCCCAAAACACATCCGACAAGGGCACGGGGTAGCCGATGAAACCCTTATTAAAAACTTTTGTTGAGTTCAATCCAAATTTCGAATAAATGTGTCCATTATCCAAACCCATATTAACTTGGGCACGGAATAGCCGATGAAACCCTTATCAACATGAATTCGGTGGATAGACATTCATCACCCACTTCCCCTACGTAACAAGGTTTGTACCCCGGGGTGGCCGAGTGCACTCCCTCGCGAAATAGGTTTTCATGGTTTCTACTCTTTGGTAAGGCTATGTCTCAATTGATTGTTTTAGCGAGAGGTCATGTCAATTTATTTTCTATCACGTTTTAAGTGAACTAAAGCGGTGAACTACGATAATTATATTTGACACGGTCGATAAACTCGATGAAAGAAGATGCATGTTTTAGTTATGGCGATTTAGCGATGCATGTGACATATAAATAAAATGCAAAGCATAAAAATAAATCCTAGTATGGCCTTCCTAAAATAGAAAATCTAATTAACTATTAAATATTCGGAAACCAACTCCATTGGTCCCTTGAACTTCGGTTGTGGCACGCATCTCGAGGTAACACCGTCTTTATGTATCGCCATCTTGAAGAAATCTGTCTTTGGGAACTCCGGAATAAATAAAATTACATAATAAATTACATAATTTCCTATTATACATTTGTAACTAAAATAAAATAAATCTATTAAATTACAAAACGGTGATACGAGATCACAATAAAATTACAACCGAATCGATATTCCCATACATATCGGGTAATACCAATTAAAAACTAAGGCCATACTAAGTAAAAATTACATAATTCAAAATTATATAAAAAAAATGACAATCATAAAGAAAATGCAGCATTATAATATGTATGAACATGCCCAATTTTATGCTAAATCGCCTTTAAATAGCCAATATCGTATATTACTCGGTTTTTACGGATTTGCGTGATTGAACGTTTTATAATCACAAAAATTACATAAATTCATATTTATGCATAAGTTATATACCCTAACCTCTTAGGACTCAAAATTTAGTCTTCACTAATTATTTGACCATAATTAACTCATATTTCTAATATTTATTCATTAATGGACTTAAAATTATAATAAAAAGCTATAAACTTCAAATAAATCACAAAAATTTCAAATAAATTTGAAATTTGAAATTTAAACTCATGAACATTCTGGAAAAATACCATGACACTCATAATGTTCAAAAACTTAGGTTAAAATTTCGAAATTTTCCGGAAAAACAATGTTGCGGTTTATCTGTTTTTAACAAAATAATCATAAAAACATGAGAAAAATTATATTCATTAACTTTTCAATTTTAGATCTGAAAAAGATAATAAAATTCAACATGTGACGTTTTTCCTTAGTCATAGAGTATGTTTTATTAATATTTCACTAATTAAGTCACTATTTATGCTATTTTTCTTCAAAAAATCATAAATCATGCATAAAGACTTCAATATAGCCTATTATTTTACACACATATTGTAAAATTGCATGTGACAACATACTAAATTTATATGACCAGATTCGAAATTTATCTCATATTAACCTATTTTTCACTTAAATCCGATTTTAATAATGAAAAATCCATTTTTCGAGCATAAGAAGTTCCAAAATTATGACAATTTACAGGTCATCTCAAAATAATATATGTGACAACATATCCAAAAATCGCTGAAAAATTCGAAGTCTAGCTAATTTTAGTCCGAAAATGACATTTTATTCATAAAATCATATTTTTAATGTCATTATTATGTAATATGAACAATTAAAATCCATAAATTAACCAAAATATCCTAAAAATATTTTAGGACCAGAAATTTTAACATGCATAATGATTTTCGTGATATATCATAATAACACAAATTTAACAAGTTTTATATGTTAATCATATAACTCGGAAAAACTTTTAACCGATTTTGCATGCAAACAACCATGGCTCTTGATACCGATTGAAGGAAAAGTAGATCTATATACTTAACACATTCCTATATGTTATATTTTAATTTGTCATAAAATTAATGGTGATCTTATGCATGCAAACTTATAAACAATATAAAGAAGAAATCTTTATCTTACATTGGAATATTGGTTTATATGGGCACAAGAGAGATCTCCTTTCTCTCTTGTTCTTGTGCTTTCCTTAGTGGTAGAACTAAGATCCAAGTGTAGGATCTCTCCCAAAGCTTAATAATCTTATGCATGCAAACTTATAAACAATATAAAGAAGAAATCTTTATCTTACATTGGAATATTGGTTTATATGGGCACAAGAGAGATCTCCTTTCTCTCTTGTTAAGTAAAATATTCATACACGACTGTCGTGATTCTACATGCAAACGGTCTAAAAGATAATACTCTTAATTGATCATTTAATTAATCGTATAACGTTACGAGTTAATTAAAAAATAATTGACGGATAATTTTGGAAGTAAATTTACGTATCTCATTATAATCTGATTAAATAAGATACGGTCTAAGTAATTGAATTGTCTCACTACTTAGATGAAATTATTGTTTAAGGAAACAATTGAAATTGAATGAATTATTATAAATACGAGTTATTGTAATTTATAATTGGTAAATTATTTTGGTACAAGTAATTGTGAATTACTAAGTCAGTTTTTGTATATGACGTATTTTCATTAATACGTTGATTTTTAATATGTTAAAAATACATAACAATTTTATGTAACATGTGACATGTGACATATTGACAAATTGACAAAGATAAAATGGAATCCATTTTATCCTCATATGGACCGAAATATTGGGTGTGATTAACAATTCATATAATGTTAATTAGGATTAGTGGAATATATGATTATTTCTCTACACTAGGCATGCATACCTAGTGTCTCTTGTGGAAGAGCACCAAGCCCATGCATTGGCCATTCCTCCACCCTCCTACCCGATTTCCCCTAGAAAAGAACAAGGGTCTTGTGCTTAAAAATTGATCATTCACTACATGCTTTAGTGTGTGATTTATTTTTATTCATTCCATCATTCAAACATTATTTTTAGAGAGATAAAAAATAATTCTTCCTTCTTCATCCTCCTCTTGACCGAAATACAAGAGGACCAAAATATTTTTGAGTCTTTTATTTAAGTTAATATTATTCTTGTTTTGATAATACTAATTTTATTAAGGGTACATCTTGGGTATTAATCCTTGGGAGGGATACTATACTTGTATCCTCTTTGTTCATCCATTTAAGGAGAGCTCAAGAACAAGAGAGAAGGAGAACTCTCTTGTGCCCTATTGATCCGAAAATCACAATGTAAGATGATGATTTCTTCTATAAATTGTTTATAAGTTTGCATGCATAAGATCACTTTTTATTTTATGACAAATTAAAATAAAACATATATGAATATTTTAGTATATAGATTTACTTTTCCTTCAATTGGTATCAGAGCCATGGTTGTTTGCATGCAAACCGGTTAAAAGTTTTTCCGAGTTATACGATTTAACATATAGAACTTGTTAAATTTGTGTTATTATGATATATCACGAAAATAATTTTGCATGTTAAATTTTCTGGTCCTAAAATGTTTTTAGGATATTTTCGTTAATTTATGGAATTTTATTGTTCATATTACATGATAATGACATTAGAAATATGATTTTATGAATAAAATGTCATTTTCGGACTAAAATTAGCTAAACTTCGAATTTTCCAGTGATTTTTGGATATGTTGTCACATATATTATTTTGAGAAGACTTGTAAATTTTCATAATTTTTGGACTTCCTATGCTCGAAAAATGGATTTTTCATTATTAAAATCGATTTTAGATAAAAAATAGGTTAATATGAGATAAATTTCGAATCTGGTCATAGAAATTTAGTATGTTGTCACATGCAATTTTACAAGATGTGTGTAAAATAATAGGCTATATTGAAGTCTTTATGCATGATTTATGATTTTTTGAAGAAAAATAGCATATGACTTAATTAGTGAAATATTAATAAAACATACTCCATGACTAAGGAAAAACGTCACATGTTGCATTTTATTATCTTTTTCAGATCTAAAGTTGAAAAGTTGATGAATATAATTTTTCTCATGTTTTTATGATTATTTTGTTAAAGCCGATAAACCGCAACATTGTTTTTCCGGATAAAATTCGAAATTTTTAACCTAAGTTTTTTGAACATTATGAGTGTCATGGTATTTTTCCAGAATGTTCATGAGTTTAAATACTTAAATTTTTAATTTGTTTGAAATTTTTGTGATTTATTTGAAGTTTATAGCTTTTTATTATAATTTTAAGTCCATTAATGAACAAATTTTAGAAATATGAGTTAATTATGGTCAAATAATTAGTGAAGACTAAATTTTGAGTCCTAAGAGGTTAGGGTAATTAACTTATGCATAAATATGAATTTATGCAATTTTGTGATTTTAATTTGTTGAAATCACGCAAATCCGTAAAAACCGAGTTATATTCGATGTTGGCTACTTAAAGGCGATTTAGCATAAAATCGGGCATGTTCATACATATTATAATGCTGCATTTTCTTTATGATTTTCATAAATTTTATTTTATGTAATTTTGAATTATGTAATTTTTACTTAGTATGGCCTTAGTTTTTAATTGGTATTACCCGAAATGTATGGGAATATCGATTCGGTTGTAATTTATTGTGATCTCGTATCACCGTTTTGTAATTTGATAGATTTATTTTATCTTAGTTACAATTGTATAATAGGAAATTATGTAATTTGTTATGTATTTTATTCATTTCAGAGTTCCCAAAGACGGATTTCTTCAAGAATGGCGATACATAAAGACGGTGTTACCTAGAGACGCGTGCCACAACCGAAGTTCAAGGGACCAATGGAGTTGGTTTCCGAATATGTAATAGTTAAATAGTTTTTCTATTTTAGGAAGGCCATACTAGGATTTATTTTATGTTTGCATTTTATTTATATGTCGCATTCATCCCTAAATCGCCACAACTAAAACATGCATTGTCATTTTATCGAGTTTATCGACCGTGTCAATTAAAATTATCGTAGTTCACCGCTTTAGTTCACTTAAAACGTGATAGATAATAAATTGAGATGACCTCTCGCTAAAACAATCAATTGAGACATAGCCTTGCCAAATAGTAGAAACCATGAAAACCTATTTCGCGAGGGAGTGCACTCGGCTACCCCGGGGTACAAACCTTGTTACGTAGGGGAAGTGGGTGATAAATGTCTATCCACTGAATTCATATTGATGAGGGTTTCATCGGCTACCCCGTGCCCAAGTTAATGTGGGTTTGGATCTTGGACACATTTATTCGAAATTTGGATTGAACTCAACAAAAGTTTTTGATAAGGGTTTCATCGGCTACCCCGTGCCGTTTTGGGCTATAGATAAATAATTAGAGTAATTTTATCGACCGAGAGTTCTAAAAGTAGAATCGATTAAAAAGTTAGTCCACCGAGTTATATTGATAAGGGTTTCATCGGCTACCCCGTGCCCAAGTTAATATGAATTTGGATCTCGGAATCATTTATAATAGTTGGGTAGAGGTCACTATATAAATGCTCATATCTTGTTAATATTTTTACAAGTATGATTTAAAAAGACAAATGTTAATATTTCCTTTTCCTCCATACTTGTAGTTCATTACAATGAATCCATCAAATGCTACCGCACCGATAACTATTGAGTCTTACCACAATGTTTTTGACGACGTTTGCTCCAACAACGATTTCGACACTACTAGAGAACTTCATTTTGGGATAGGTTCGGATGGAAACCTTAACTTCATGACTTCTTCTAAACCACCTACTACTACTACTAGATCTCGTGTGAGCTGGTCTCAGGAAGACTACCTCATACAATCTATAGGGTCTTTGTCTCTGGAAGATAAAGATGCCAAAACTAGTGGGAGCTCAAGCAATCAAGTTCTTGCTTCAAAGGGCAAAAAGTTCAAGAAGAAGGGAAAGAAAATCAAAAACTTCAGGCAAGTGCTTATCAAAGAAGATGGGACACTCGATGTGTTGCTTATAGAAAGTGACGAACCCGCCACCTACAAGACTGCAATCTCTAGTCCACAAGTTATCATCATACTGTTTGAATAAATCACCAAAAAATTACTTCTTTGTCAAGAGATTTCATACATTGGAGTATACTCAATCTAAATTTTCACAATGGTCTTATGCATGCAAACTTTAAAGTTTCAAGATAAAGAGTTCTTTATCTTACTTGTAAACTAGGCAAAAACCACTTTGGTTTTTCCTAATCAACACAATCAACTTTTCAGCGGAATTAATTGACCTAATCATCATCCCATTGAAGTAGGTAATCATCATGTTTAATGAATAACTATTTTTACTATATGTTAGCCTTATATGTTTTTGAAGATTGTGTTGATTACAACAAGCGGTATCATGAGCACAAGGTTGTTTGCATGCAAATCGGTTATTGTTTTTCCGAGTTATATGATTAACAAACAAAACTTATAAATTTGTGTTTATTATGAAATATCACGGAATTTTTTATGCATGATTTATGGATTTTTGATGAAAAATAGCATAAATAGTGACTTAATTAGTGAAAAATTGCTAAAACATACTTCATGACTAAGGAAAAATGTCACATGTTGCATTTTATTATCTTTTTCAGATCTAAAATTGAAAAGTTGATGAATTTAATTTTTCTCATGTTTTTATGATTTTTATTGATAAATTCGATAAACCGCAACATAGTTTTTCCGATAATATTACGAAATTTTAACCTAAGTTTTTGAACATTATGAGTGTCATGGTATTTTTCCAGAATGTTCACAAGTTTTAAATTTCAAATTTTGAATTTATTTGAAATTTTGTGATTTATTTGAAGTTTATAGCTTTTTATTGTTATTTTAAGTCCTTTTATGAACAATAGTAAGAAATATGAGTTAATTATGGTCAAATGGTTAGTGGAGACTAATTTTTGAGTCCTAAGAAGTTAGGGTAATTAACTTGTGCATAAATTTGAATTTATGTAATTTTAGTGATTATAAAACGTTGAATCACGCAAATCCGTAAAAACCGTGTAATATACGATATTGGCTCCTTAAAGGCGATTTAGCATAAAATTGGGCATGTTCATACATATTATAATGCTGCATTTTCTTTATGATTGTCATAATTTTATTTTATGTGATTTTGAATTATGTAATTTTTACTTTGTATGGCCTTAGTTTTAATTGATATTACCCGAAATGTATGGGAATATCGATTCAGTTGTAATTTTTGTGATCTCGTATCACCCGTTTGTATTTTAATAGATTTATTTTTATTTTAATTACAAATGTATAATAGGAAATTATGTAATTTGTTATGTAATTTATTTATTCCAGAGTTCCATAAAGACGGATTTCTTCAAGAAGGCGATACATAAAGACAGTGTTACCTCGAGATGCGTGCCTCAACCGAAGTTCTAGGGACCAATGGAGTTGGTTTCCGAATATGTAATAGTTAATTAGATTTTCTATTTTAGGAAGGCCATACTAGGATTTAATTTTTATGCTTTGCATTTTATTTATATGTTGCATGCATCGCTAAATCGCCATAACTAAAACATGCATTATCATTTAATCGAGTATTTCGACCGTGTCAATTACAATTATCGTAGTTCACCGCTTTATTTCACTTAAAACGTGATAGATAATAAATTGACATAACCTCTTGCTAAAACTAAACAATTGAGACTTAGTCTTACCAAATAGTAGAAACCATGAAGTACCAGTTTCGCAAGGGAGTTGAGCCGGCTTTACCGTAAGACACACCTTGTTACGTTGGTGAAGTGGGTGATAAATGTCTATCCACCGAATTCATGTTGATGAGGGTTTCATCGGCTACCCCGTGCCCAAGTTGATGTGGATTTGGATCATGGACACATTTATTCGAAATTTGGGTTGAACTCAACAAAAGTAATTGATAAAGGTTTCATCGGCTACCCTGTGCCTTTGTCGGATGTGTTTTGGGCTAAAGATAAATGTTAATGTAATTTTATCGACCGAGAGTTCTAAAAGTAGAATCGATTAAAGAGTTAATCCACCGAGTT
Source organism: Silene latifolia (assembly GCF_048544455.1). Lineage (NCBI taxonomy): Eukaryota > Viridiplantae > Streptophyta > Magnoliopsida > Caryophyllales > Caryophyllaceae > Silene > Silene latifolia. The sequence goes on from NC_133534.1 coordinate 119,974,116, forward strand.
ATATTGATAAAGGTTTCATCGGCTACCCCGTGCCCAAGTTAATATGAATTTGGATCTCGGAATCATTTATCATAGTTGGGTAGAGGTCACTATGTAAATGCTTTACTTGTTATTTACAAGTATTAATAAAACGATAAATGTTAAGTTTTCCACCATTCCGTTATTATATTGTTCTATTTCCTTACCACAATCATATACGATATCATTTCGATTTTTCAAATCTCCATTAAAACATCGTAACTAAAGACAAATTTGAATTTTGCTTCTAAAACCTCAAATGAACCATTGCTAAGGATCTCTTGTAATGAGTATAGGTAAAAGTTATTCATTATCAAACAGGTTTTTGATTCTTGACTAACATATCTACTTACAATGAATTGTTATTCATATACTTAATTGAATTAAGTACCTTGAAGCGACAAATTGTTTTGGTAATTAGATTTGTCAGAATTCGTAATTGACCAAAATAACGCAACCACTTCAATGAAAGTTTTAAGACTAAAACGAACAAATGAAGAGTAATCTTCATGAATTCAATTTTGCTTCTCAAAGCAAAGACTCATTGAAATGAGTGGGAGCATTCTCTTAAACCGTTAAGATGAGGACGAGGTTCAAGAAGTAAGGATTATAATGGAATTGATACAAGGTAATGTTAAAGGTAAAGTTGTTGAGAATGACGATACTAAACCTATCAATCCCGACCGATAAAGTTTCCATTGTCTTAAATGTTGGACACTAGAAAGGAAACTACCCCAAATTATTGAAGAATCAACAAGTTAGTTGTGGGACATCTAATGGGACCTTCTTCTTTAAATGTTTATTTGATAAAACATAAATTTTGCTAGAACCACTTCGTCAATATTAGAAACCAGTGGAGGTTTTCATCATTATGTTTGATACATAGGATGATTAGAATATGACGACTAGCAACAACGAAGTCCAGAGATAGAGTCATTGTGTACTAAATCTAGTTTTAGGGTTTGGAGTTGTACTTAATTGTTACTATTAAGTACATAAACTCTAAATTAGAATACAAACTTGTTAAGATACAAAAGAGGTTTCACTTTTGTGACCCTATACACCACGATTTGATGTATGGCTAGCCCATTATTAAGGTGATTATATTCTAAACCAAACTAGAATGATATATCATGAAGATGATGCAAGACTCAAATTGGTAACCCAAGATTAAACCTTAAATTTTGGAATGATGAACGCAAAGAGTTATCGAGTACTCTTGAAACAATTAGATTGTTAATGATATATGCGTATCTTATATTCAAAGCAAGATGTCTCGTGCCTTTTGGTTGAAAAGGAGATCGAGGTTGTAAATCGTCGATCCAAAATAGGTTGATCATTTTCTTTTACCAACGATTTAAGTTGACGCTAATGTGCTCACTTAATAAGGTAAATAGAAAAATCTTTGAAGAAGTTTAAAGAGTTCAACGAATCATGATTTAGTCGTGATGGGATTATCAAAGTGAAGACTTTGATATAAGCCAAAGGAAATGTGGTATAGTATCACAAGTTAATCTCTCTTAACACACATTATGGGATAATGTGTGGTTGGATAAGAAATCAAACGCTATTCGATATGGTTTGGACTTCAATCAAGTTACTTTGAGTTACTTGATCCTTTTGGGGATTTTATCATTTTGTCTAAATTATTTTTCCACTAAATCGAATCATATGAGATATGAAATGGTAAGAGTACCATGCTTGTAAGTTTTCACAAGAAACAAATACTCATTTTTCCCTTTCTATTATCACGAGTGCGACGGGTTTGCGGCTCGTGAAGCTGTCTTTCTAAAATACAAGTTTATTTTTAGAAGACAGAGTGGGAGAAATTATTCAAGAGCCACGAAGAATGTTATGTCGTAAGAAACTGGTCTTTCTTGGCTACGTCAGACGTTTTGTGTAAGACATTGTTTCTTCAAAACCTAGGAGGTTAAATTCGTCACTTGTTAAACATGATGAATTCATGTTACTTTTAAGAAAGTAAAGAGCTTACAACTTACAAAGAAATTGTTTGATTCAAGTTGATTACTTCTGGAAAGTAATAAACAAATGACTTACATAAGAGTGTTTAAGTCACAACTCAATACAAGGCTTAGAGCCATGAGAATCCGAAATAAAAGGCTTGATTAACTACAAAGGGTTTTACACTAATAAAGACAGATTTCAAGGTTTGATTGGCTGCAAAGGGTTTTGCACCAGTTGAAATGCTTAAGTCTATTTGGATCTTCTTAGGGATTGTGTTTCATTATTATGAAATACATAGCGAGTGAATCTAAAACCCACTTCTTCAATTAGAAGGAATGTATTCAATACATGTCTTGAGTTTAGTAGATTCTTGCAATCCTAAGATAATGTGAAACTTAAGAGAGGGTCTTAAGTATGACATTAATGAGTTGGAATCAACATTTTGATCGTTTGATAAAACATTTCTTGATAAGTCGAGAAGTTGTGTTTACACATGAAGTTTAGTGGGAGTTACGGAAATTTTAATTAGTCTTATATGTGGATGACATATTGATCATTGCGAATAATTTAAGACTTTTGGAGTACTATAATACATCTTGAATATCCGGTTTTATGAAGATAAATCCACATGATATTAGTGTCAATAAGAAGTCTTATGTTGATAAGATTCATGACTAGTTCAATTAAATTGAACATATTTGATTGATTTCATTTGCTTCCGCTGCCGGATCAATTAAATGAGTAATGATGTATAACACTTCATATACTTTGAGTATGATGAATTGTTTTCAAAATCGAATTTAAGTAATCTTTACCAAGTAAGCCATAAAGATTACCCTTAAGTGCTTGCAGAAGCATTAAGCAAGTAAAGCAAAGTGTTTATGATGCAATTTTGTGTAAGGGTGTTACACAAGTGACAATTGACAATTGAGATTGCACATGGTTTCTGACAAAACCATAATCAAAACACATTAGGATGGTTAAGATACCATTGTGGCTATGTTAATTAAGAAGTAGATTTTCTAGAATCGTTCTAGGCAATAAAGAACAATGAGAGATATTTATAACGGAAATTGAGTACACTTGCAATCATGAGATGTGCAAGAGGATGAGTCCCGCACACTGTGAAAACAGTGGGAGCTATTCTTAGGCTAGAGGACCTATGTCTTGATTGGATATCGACACGTACTCAGTAAGTTTTGTGATGCGAATGTATACATTACAAAGGAAAACGAGTATGGGGTAAGGTTGAGTAAAGTACAAGAAGTTGATAAAACCTACTAACCAAAGCCTTCTCAAAGGCTAAACATGATGAGTCATGTCATTTCAATTGAATTGAAATGAACAACTACATACAAGATCAAATTAGATTATAGAACATGAAATAGTAATCAGGCATTGACTATTCATATGTGATAATCGCATTTGTCGTTCGAGTTTTTCCTTTAAAACTCTTTTATTATACTTTGTTACATCCAAACGGGTTGTAGAGACAATTGAACCCCGTTAAAGTGAACACGGAGTAGCATTGTATTCGCCCATAGTCACTTACATGAGGTGACGTCTCGAAGTGACTAAAGTGTGATGCGATTGATGGCAAGTTCAAGTGCCATAGAGTCATGTGAGATGACTAGTCGATCACATAGGCAGACTGTTAGGAACACTTTGTCGGGCAGTGACCGCTTATAGAGTTCTGGCAAATTTATAAAGCCTGGTCGTGGCAAGAGCTACTATAGTATTCTAATGAGTCGATTCTTTTGACTAAAGACTGTTCACCTAAGATGGCACAGTTTCAGATTAACTTTGATTTGTGTTACAACGACCTTCGTAAATGGGGTCAAATGGGCATATTTTGGGTTATGATGGTTGTGGCTAGTCGAAGGGAATAAGTGCGATAGGAATTGTCCACCCCCTTGTCAGGGTTAAAACAATATCTCAGGGCCACTCGAGGAGTAATGAACTGGAAATGCGTGGCCACACTCGGAAGGTATCTATGATAGATAAATCCGGTCAATCAGTTATTCTCCAGATCGAGGAAACCACTCTCGATATGATCACTTGCAAGTACGACCCGAAAGACACCTTGCATTGAGTGGGAGATAGTAATAGGACAAGAGAATTGGTGACGCACACTTGTCGAGGACAAGTGGGAGATTGTTGGGAAATGTGTCCTCAACAATAGTGCGATCACATGATTTAAATATCATTATTAAATCTCATTACAAGAATACGGAAGGGATGATACATAATATATATAGTCAACTGGTCCACACATATCGGTAATGATTGGTTGGCTAGAGTTTGACATTTCTTTGTCGTGCGACGGTGGTGATCGATTGATCCCTTGAGGTCACACCAAAAGGACGATTCCCTTAATTGAAAAGGTTAATTAATTGTATACCGATTAATTAATTCCTTAAAATTGAACAATTCAATTGTGAGAGAGAATATTGATATCTTATTGTAATGGGATTAAATAAGATTTATTTTAGTAAATAAAATGCTTTATTACTAAAATTGTTTATTGTTTGAGAAACAATAAAGATAAGAATGAATGGTTGATTATAATTACAAGATATTGTGAATTATAATTATATGACCCATTTTATTTATGTGATCAAGTATCACTAGTCAATTTGTTGAATGTAATTTAATTAATTTTTAAAATGATATTTATGTCATAAATATGCATTTAATTAATTAGTTACATGTATCATACTACATGTGACATATTGTGTGACAAATGATAAATTGACAAAAATAAAATGGTAGTCCATTTTATAAAGATAGGCCGAAATAAGAGTGTAAAGGGAGTTAGTGGGTGAATTATTTTATGAGATAAAATAAGCTAATGATCACTAACCTACAACTAGCCTTACAAGCCTAAGGTATAGAAAAGAACAAAAAGAAAAGTGAAGGACCATATATTGGTCCCTTGCCTCACCAAAAACGGTGTGGCCTCTCTACTAATTAGAGGGCTTTTGTTCTTTTATTTTTAATCACACTCTACCATTCAAAACACATGCAAAAGTTCATGAATTGTTTCTCTTTAATCTTCATCAAAAAGGATGAATTTTTGATTCAAATTTGTTCAAAATATTACTAAAATTAACAATGTAACATATGAGTATTAGTAATCAATTTTAAGGTAAACCACAATATAAATATCTAGTACATATTAGTTTGTGGGTTTAAGGGATAGTTTTGGGTGCAACTAATTGGAGGGCTTCTATTTTGAGGTCATGTATGTTCATCCAATATTGGAAAGCTCAAGAACTAACAAGAAGGAGATCTTGTTGGTGCCCATTTGACCGAAATTCATATGGTGAGAAAATGATTTCTTAACTAATTTATTTTAGTTTGCATGCATAAGATTTGTAATTAATTTTATGACTAAATTAATTAGAACATATATGAATATGTTAAGTAATGAGATAAAGATTTACAACAAGTGGTATCAATTGATGGAAAAGTAGATCTATATACTTAACATATTCCTATATGTTATATTTTAATTTGTCATAAAATTAATGGTGATCTTATGCATGCAAACTTATAAACAATGTAAAGAAGAAATCTTTATCTTACATTGGAATATTGGTTTATATGGGCACAAGAGAGATCTCCTTTCTCTCTTGTTCTTGTGCTTTCCTTAGTGGAAGAACTAAGATCCAAGTGTAGGATCTCTCCCAAAGCTTAATACCCAAAGCACACTCTTAATTAAAATTAATTTTATGAATACTAGACAATATTAATTTTGTAAGAAAAATTGACCCAAAAATATTATGGAACTCTCTATTTTTCGGTTAGAGAGAAGGAAGAGAAAAGAAGAGTTTTATCTTTCTAAAACTCAAATTTTAGATGAATGAATAATGAATAATACACTAACTACATTTTAGTGTATATTAGGTAAAATAAGATGAAAAACCAAAGTGGTTTTTCATCTCAAAAAACCGGGTGGAAGAGGGGGGCAAAGGGAGTCAATGCATGCTAGAGTTGTTCTTCACAATGAGCATTAGGGTTGCATGGCTAGTTTAGTAGGTAATCATTGTGCTTACCACTAACAAAATCAACTTAATTTAAGCCTAATCCTCCTCTTAATTTTCGGCACACATAGATAATATGGACTCCATATTATCTTTGTCAAAATGTCAATTTGTCTTATGTCACATGTCATATGTAACATAAATTTGTTATGTATTTTTAACATATTAAAAATCAACGTATTAATAAAAATACGTCATACACAAAAATCGACTTAGTAATTCATAATTACTTGCACCAAAATATTTTACCAATTTATAAATCACAATAACTTGTATTTATAATAATTCATTCAATTTCAATTGTTTCCTTAAACAATAATTTCATCTGAGTAATGAAACAATTCGGTTACTCAGACCGTATCTCATTTAATCAAAATTCAATGAGATACGTAAATAATACTTCCAAAATCTTCCGTCAATTTTAAATATTTTAATTGACTCGTAACGTTATACGTTCAATTAAATGATCAATTAAGAGTGTTGCCTTATAGGTATGACCTAGGGGATCAACTGATCACCACCGTCGCACGACAGTAATGTCAAACTCTAGTCAGCCAATCATTACCGATATGTGTGGACCAGTTGATAGTAAAATATTACTTCCCAATTGTATCCTTTATAATGAGATTTAAACATGTGATCATCATGATCAACAGTCGTGATCGCATTATTGTCGGAGGACACATATTCCAACAATCTCCCACTTGTCCTCGGCAAGTGTGCGTCACCAATTCTCTTGTCCTATTACAATCTCCCACTCAATGCAAGGTGTCTTTCAGGTCGTACTTGCAAGTGATCATATCGAGAATGGTTTCCTTAATCTGGAGAATAACTGATTGACCGGATTTATCCACCATGGATACATTCCGAGCGTGGCCACGCATTTCCAGTTCATTATTCCTCGAGTGCCCCTGAGATATTGTTATAACCCTAACTAGGGGTGGACAATTCCTATTGCACTCATTCCCTTCAACTAGCCACATCCATCATAACCCAAAATATGCCCATTTGACCCCATTTACGAAGGTCGTAGTAACACAAATCAAATTTAATCTGAAACTGTGCCATCTTAGGCGAATAGTCTTTAGTCAAAAGAATCGACTCATTTGAATACTATAGTAGCTCTCGCCACGACCAGGCTATATAAATTTGCCAGAATTCTATAAGCGGTCATTAGGCCCGACAAAAAATTCCTAACAGTCTGCCTATGTGATCGACTAGTCATCTCACATGACTCTATGTCACTTGAACTTGCCATCAATCGCATCACACTCTAGTCACTTCGAGACGTCACCTCATACAAGTGACTATGGGCAAATACAATGCTAATCCATGTTCACTTTAACGGGGTTCAATTGTCTTCACAACCCGTTTGGATGTAACAAAATATATGGTGAGTTAATAATAACTCAAACGACAAATGTCGACATCACACTCGGGTAGTCAATACAAGATTACAACCTTGTGATGTATATCGCAAGTGTGTAAACACTTGTTGATTTCAACAGAAGTTTAACATGCTACGTGTCCATATGTTCAAACTTCTCAATCATATTATCCTTTACATTCATGTTATCACTCATAGCATGAACCTTACCAAGTACATATCAAGGTTCCCGACCTTGGTTTCGGCTCTTTATCTTGAAAGAACTTCGTTATCGGTTATCACATAACGAACGAATTTGTGGTGAATGATATAACTTGTACCGATCAAGTACTTCATCCACACACAATGCACTAGGTAAATGTTTTGTAGAGTCTTGCAACAATTTGTCAAGATGATTAGCCTTGCACTTCTCACAAGTCCTAGCATATTAGGAAAGATTAGTTTTGAGTAACTTCTTATTCAACTAAGTATCTTTCCAAACTTCTTATTTCTCCTTTTGGCTTGAAAAGTTTAGGATTTTCATAAATCTTTGCGTGTGTTCGGATTTTCTATAATATGTGCAACCTCTTGACATATAACAGAGTATTCTGTCAAACACTGAAATCGCTCATCGGATTCTCCTTGAGAATTCATGACGTTTCTTGTATGGCTTGCCAACGAATCATCATGCTCTCATACATATGATTCACCATTGGACATGTGCATGATTATTCTAATGGCGGAAACATTATTTACTAATAATCATGAGATCAACCGTTCTTAGGTTCAATGAACGACCATGACTGCTAATGGCAATTCCATTTTCATTTACATGAATAACCTATGTGTATGTTGATACGATGTGTATTTCTTAATACTAATCCAATATCTCTTGATGTAATTGGATTCATCATAGTCCATATTCATCCAGAATTGAAAACTCAAATACTTCTTTGTGAAAGAACATATTAGCTTGTCATTCCTAATGAGTAATGAGTTGTAAACATTCAAAGGATGATAGCTCCCACTAAATTCCATATGTTTCGAAATTGATTTACTCAATTGAAAACATTTCAAAATTGGAATGTATGTTGCTTTGCAAAGTTATTAAAATGAAGCCATATATGTTCCCATCATATCCTTTCAAAATTCTTATTTTGAAGAGGTCTCATCTCAACCTTATGGAAAGAGATTTTAATCTCTAATTCGTACATGTCATAATGATACGTAGCAATGTCATTGTTTAAATATAAATAATATCTAATACACGTCCTTCAAAATATCCCTTTCGGAAGGAGGTTTAACCAATTCATTTTCATAATGTGGTTAAGAAATGACATTTGTGAGGTTAAAAACTTAGCTATTGAAGATATCGGTATATCAATTCTTGCAACTCGTTTATAACTAGCATGTTACTTTGATTCATTTAGGCTCTTAAGTAAATCTCAAGGTTGAAACTATTGGTCAAAATTTTTCATAAACTAGTGAAAACTCTTGTTAAGACTTTACATTAGTCTTTTTTCTTCCAAAACTTTCTTTTGGTCTCCTCGTGTAGTTATCTTGAGAAAATATTCCTTTGATTACTTCACTTTGGTCTCTTTAGTCATATAGAACTATTTGAGACCATAGATCTCATATATTGCGTATACTACATAAATAGATATACCTTCATTCAAACCATTCTTTCTTGCGTAGATCTCATTTACACAAGTACTCAAACTTATCTTGGTGTGAGTTGTGTCCTCATTTTACTCCCACTCTATCTTTAGAATAAATACACTATAGATTTAAAGATAGCATATGAGACACAAAAATGATTTTGAAGTATAAGGAGAACTATCTCATAGGTTGACTAATAGTTTTAGATTTCGTAAGTGTACTTGGTGATTGTCATTCCTTTAAAAGAGTTCATAGACCCAAAATCACTTTGTAAATGATCATACACAAGCCTTAAGCATGTGGACATATAATGAATCTCTTCATTATATTTGTCTATTAGATCACTTTAAGTGAATAACCATATGTTTCTAAGAGCAAGCGTTTAAATACGAATTTTAGAACAATGGATGAAATGATAAAACGGGTGACTTGGGTTGCAAACCAAGCCACCATTATCCAAAATACAACCAATTATCCAAAATACCTTTCCATGTCGAACACGGAAACTTAAAGGTTCTAAAATCCAAAACAAGATTAAAATAAGACAATAAAAAGCAAAGCTCCATGAAAGCTATTCCTAGCTTCCTGATGGTTTCTCATGCTTGTTTTTCCTTTCCCTTGTCTTTGCTTGGTGGAGGCCCTATTTACAATAAAAAGGGAGATACATTATCACAACTTTGTATCACAATACCATATTTGATTTAGAAACATAAAAGAAAGGATAGTCATTTACCTACTGGAGTGATCTTTCCAGCCTTAATATCACCAAGGTATTTGGAACAATTTCTTTTCCAATGTCCCATACCATTACAATAATGGCATTTATCAAGAAGACCCTTCTTGATTTTTGAAGTGCTAGCATCATTAGCCTTAGCTTTGGTGAAAGTGGGAGCTTGTTTCTTACCCTTCCTCCCATTCTTCTTGAACTTCCCCTTGCTTTTAGTGCTTATGTTAAGCACATCCTTTGGTGGGTTCACATTTAACCCCATGTCCCTCTCGGCTTGCACAAGTAACTTGTGCAATTCTTCAAGAGACACATCCTTGTCTTGGATGTTAAAATTCACCCGGAATTGAACATACGCTTTGACTTTGGATAAGGAATGTAGAATCCTATCTACAATGAGTTCTTTGGGGATTTCAACCTTTTGAATCTTCAAGGTCTCGACTAGCTCCATAAGTTTGAGCACATGAGGGCTAACCTTTTGGCCCTCTTTGAAGTCGAGATCAAAGAATGCCGCGGCCGCCTCATATTGGACGATCCGCGGAGTTTGTGAAAACATTGTCACAAGCTTGGAGTAAATCTCATTAGCGGTGCCCATTTTAAAGGCTCTCCTTTGGAGATCCGCCTCCATCGTAAAGATTAACGCGTTTTTCATTGCGGCGGACTCCTTATGGTAAGCCTCATATGCTTCCCTAGTAGCGGCGGTCGACCTAGTATTAGGTTCGGGTGGAGAGGCCTCGGTTAGGTAACAAAGCTTGTCGTCACCTTGGGCGGCAAATTTGAGTTGGGCATCCCAATCGGAGAAATTTGACCCATTCTTTTCAAGTTTACATCGATCCATGAAGGATCAGAGCCATGATGAATTAGCGAGAGGCGTGGCGTTAGGGGTTGGTGTAGCCATTTGTTATGAGAAAAAGAAGTGGTCTACAAAACAAAATAGAAGGAGTAAAACAAATGTCGTTTTAACAATAATACTCGTAAAAATTTATAATTTAAACAAGTTTTATGCATTTTTCTAGTGACCTCTACCCAACTAGATAAATGATTCCAAGACCCAAATTCATATCGACTTAGGCACGGGGTAGCCGATGAAACCTTTATTAATATAACTTGGTGGATTAACCTTTTAAACGATTCTAGTTTTAGAACTCTTGGTCGATAAATTTACTCTAATAATTATCTATAGCCCAAAACACATCCGACAAGGGCACAGGGTAGCCGATGAAACCCTTATCAAAAACTTTTGTTGAGTTCAATCCAAATTTCGAATAAATGTGTCCATTATCCAAACCCATATTAACTTGGGCACGGGGTAGCCGATGAAACCCTTATCAACATGAATTCGGTGGATAGACATTCATCACCCACTTCCCCTACGTAACAAGGTTTGTACCCCGGGGTGGCCGAGTGCACTCCCTCGCGAAATAGGTTTTCATGGTTTCTACTCTTTGGTAAGGCTATGTCTCAATTGATTGTTTTAGCGAGAGGTCATGTCAATTTATTGTCTATCACGTTTTAAGTGAACTAAAGCGGTGAATTACGATAATTATAATTGACACGGTTGATAAACTCGATGAAAGAAGATGCATGTTTTAGTTATGGCGATTTAGCGATGCATGTGACATATAAATAAAATGCAAAGCATAAAAATAAATCCTAGTATAGCCTTCCTAAAATAGAAAATCTAATTAACTATTACATATTCGGAAATCAACTCCATTGGTCCCTTGAATTTCGGTTGTGGCACGCATCTCGAGGTAACACCGTCTTTATGTATCGCCATCTTGAAGAAATCCGTCTTTGGGAACTCCGGAATAAATAAAATTACATAATAAATTACATAATTTCCTATTATACATTTGTAACTAAAATAAAATAAATCTATTAAATTACAAAACGGTGATACGAGATCACAATAAAATTACAACCGAATCGATATTTCCATACATTTCGGGTAATACCAATTAAAAACTAAGGCCATACTAAGTAAAAATTACATAATTCAAAATTACATAAATAAAAAAAATGACAATTATAATATGTATGAACATGCCCAATTTTATGCTAAATCGCCTTTAAATAGCCAATATCGTATATTACTCGGTTTTTACGGATTTGCGTGATTCAACGTTTTATAATCACAAAAATTACACAAATTCATATTTATGCATAAGCTAATTACCCTAACCTCTTAGGACTCAAAATTTAGTCTTCACTAATTATTTGACCATAATTAACTCATATTTCTAATATTTGGTCATTAATGGACTTAAAATTATAATAAAAAACTATAAACTTCAAATAAATCACAAAAAATTCAAATAAATTTGAAATTTGAAATTTAAACTCATGAACATTCTGGAAAAATACCATGACACTCATAATGTTCAAAAACTTAGGTCAAAATTTCGAAATTTTCCGGAAAAACAATGTTGCGGTTTATCGGTTTTTAACAAAATAATCATAAAAACATGATAAACATTATATTCATTAACTTTTCAATTTTAGATCTGAAAAAGATAATAAAATGCAACATGTGACGTTTTTCCTTAGTCATAGAGTATGTTTTATTAATATTTCACTAATTAAGTCACTATTTGTGCTATTTTTCTTCAAAAAATCATAAATCATACATAAAGACTTCAATATAGCCTATTATTTTACACACATCTTGTAAAATTTCATGTGACAACATACTAAATTTCTATGACCAGATTCGAAATTTATCTCATATTAACCTATTTTTCACTTAAATCCGATTTTAATAATGAAAAATCCATTTTTCGAGCATAAGAAGTTCCAAAATTATGACAATTTACAGGTCATCTCTAAATAATATATGTGACAACATATCCAAAAATCACTGAAAAATTTGAAGCATAGCTAATTTTAGTACGAAAATGACATTTTATTCATAAATTCATATTTTTAATGTCATTTTTATGTAATATGAACAATAAAAATCCATAAATTAACCAAAATATCCTAAAAACATTTTAGGACCAGAAATTTTAACATGCATAATGATTTTCGTGATATATCATAATAACACAAATTTAACAAGTTTTATATGTTAATCATATAACTCGGAAAAACTTTTAACCGATTTGCATGCAAACAACCATGGCTCTTGATACCGATTGATGGAAAAGTAGATCTATATACTTCACATATTCCTATATGTTATATTTTAATTTGTCATAAAATTAATGGTGATCTTATGCATGCAAACTTATAAACAATATAAAGAAGAAATCTTTATCTTACATTGGAATATTGGTTGATATGGGCACAAGAGAGATCTCCTTTCTCTCTTGTTCTTGTGCTTTCCTTAGTGGAAGAACTAAGATCCAAGTGTAGGATCTCTCCCAAAGCTTAATACCCAAAGCACACTCTTAATTAAAATTAATATTATGAATACTAGACAATATTAATTTTGTAAGAAAAATTGACCCAAAAATATTATGGAACTCTCTATTTTTCGGTTAGAGAGAAGGAAGAGAAAAGAAGAGTTTTATCTTTCTAAAACTCAAATTTTAGATGAATGAATAATGAATAATACACTAACTACATTTTAGTGTATATTAGGTAAAATAAGATGAAAAACCAAAGTGGTTTTTCATCTCAAAAAACCGGTTGGAAGAGGGGGGGCAAAGGGAGCCAATGCATGCTAGAGTTGTTCTTCACAATGATCATTAGGGTTGCATGGCTAGTTTAGTAGGTAATCATTGTGCTTACCACTAACAAAATCAACTTAATTTAAGCCTAATCCTCCTCTTAATTTTCGGCACACATAGATAATATGGACTCCATATTATCTTTGTCAAAATGTCAATTTGTCTTATGTCACATGTCATATGTAACATAAATTTGCTATATATTTTTAACATATTAAAAATCAAGGTATTAATAAAAATACGTCATACACAAAAATCGACTTAGTAATTCATAATTACTTGTACCAAAAATTTTTATCAATTTATAAATCACAATAACTTGTATTTATAATAATTCATTCAATTTCAATTGTTTCCTTAAACAATAATTTCATCTGAGTAATGAAATAATTCGGTTACTCAGACCGTATCTCATTTAAACAAACTTCAATGAGATACGTAAATAATACTTCCAAAATCTTCCATTAATTTTAAATATTTTAATTGACTCGTAACGTTATACGATCAATTAAATGATCAATTAAGAGTGTTGCCCTATAGGTATGACCTAGGGGGTCAACTGATCACCACCGTCGCACGACAGTAATGTCAAACTCTAGTCAGCCAATCATTACCGATATGTGTGGACCAGTTGACAGTAAAATATTACTTCCCAATTGTATCATTTATAATGAGATTTAAACATGTGATCATCATTATCAACAGTCGTGATCGCATTATTGTCGGAGGACACATATTCCAACAATATTTATGCATAAGTTAATTACCCTAACCTCTTAGGACCAATTGAAGGAAAAGTAGATCTATATACTCAACATACTCATATATGTTTTAGGTTAATTTACTCATAAAATTAATGGTGATCTTATGCATGCAAACTTTAAACAAAATAAAGAAGAAATATTCATCCTTACATTGGAATTTCGGTTTCTAGGGCACAAGAGAGATCTCCTTCTCTCTTGTTATTGTGCTTTCCTTTATGGATGAACAAAGACCCAAGTATAGGATCTCTCCCAAGGATTAATACCCAAAGCACACTCTTAATTAAAATTAATATTATAAATACTAGTACAATATTAATTTTGTAGAAGAATTGACCCAAAATGATTTGTTTTTTTGTCTCCTAAAAACCGGGTTTTGGAGAGGAGAAATCTTTTTATCTCTCTAAAATATTTTATGAATGAATGAATGAATGATACCACAATTACATTATTGTGTATATTAGGTAAATAAGAGGAAAAACCAAAGTGGTTTTTCCTCTCTAAAAACCGGATGGAAGAAGGGGGTGGAGGGAGCCAATGCATGCTCTAGTTGCTCTTCACAATAAACAATAGGGTTTGCATGGCTAGCCTTTAGGTAATCATCATGTTCTCCACTAATTTAAACAACACAATATTAGCCTAATTCTTCCCTTAATTTCGGCACACATAGATAATATGGACTCCATATTATCTTTGTCAAAATGTCAATTTGTCTTATGTCACATGTCATATGTTACATAAATTTGTTATGTATTTTTAACATATTAAAAATCAACGTATTAATAAAAATACGTCATATACAAAAATCGACTTTAGTAATTCGCAATTACATGTACCAAAATATTTTACCATTTATAAATCACAATAAATTGTATTTATAATAATTCATTCAATTTCAATTGTTTCCTTAAACAATAATTTCATCTGAATAATGAAACAATTCGATTACTCAGACCGTATCTCATTAAATCATAATATAATGAAATACGTAAATATTACTTCCAAAATCGTCCGTCAATTTTAAATATTTTAATTGACCCGTATCTTCATACGATCAATTTAAATGATCAATTAAGAGTGTTGCCCTATAGGTATGACATAGGGGATCAACTGATCACCACCGTCGCACGACAGTAATGTCAAACTCTAGTCAGCCAATCATTACCGATATGTGTGGACCAGTTGACAGTAAAATGTTACTTCCCAATTGTAATCTTTATAATGAGATTTAAACATGTGATCATTATGATCAACAGTTGTGATCGCATTATTGTCGGAGGACACATATTCCAACAATCTCCCACTTGTCCTCGACAAGTGTGTGTCACCAATTCTCTTGTCCTATTACTATCTCCCACTCAATGCAAGGTGTCTTTCAGGTCGTACTTGCAAGTGATCATATCGAGAGTGGTTTCCTCGATCTGGAGAATAACTGATTGACCGGATTTATCCACCATGGATATATTCCGAGCGTGGCCACGCATTTTTAGTTCATTACTCCTCGAGTGGCCCTGAGATATTCTTATAACCCTGACTAGGGGTGGACAATTCCTATCGCACTCATTCCCTTCAACTGGCCACAGCCATCATAACCCAAAATATGCCCATTTGACCCCATTTACGAAGGTCGTAGTAACACAAATCAAAGTTAGTCTGAAACTGTGCCATCTTAGGCGAATTGTCTTTAGTTAAAAGAATCGACTCATTTGAATACTATAGCAGCTCTCGCCACGACCAGGCTATATAAATTTGCTAGAACTCTATAAGCGGTCATAAGGCCCGACAAAATGTCCTAACAGTCTGCCTATGTGATCGACTAGTCATCTCACATGACTCTATGGCACTTGAACTTGCCATCAATCGCATCACACTCTAGTCACTTCGAGACGTCACCTCATACAAGTGACTATGGGCAAATACAATGTTAATCCATGTTCACTTTAACGGGGTTCAATTGTCTCTACAACCCGTTTGGATATAACAATGTATAAGGTGAGTTAATAATAACTCAAACGACAAATGTCAGCATCAAACTCGGGTAGTCAATACAATATTACAACCTTGTGATGCACATCGTAAGTGTGTAAACACTTATTGATTGCAATAGAAGTTTAACATGTTACGTGTCCATGTGTTCAAACTTCTTAATCGTATTATCCTTTATATTCATGTTATCACTCATAGCATGAACTTACCAAGTACACACCAAGGTTCTCGACCTTGGTTTCGGTTCTTTATCTTGAAAGAACTTCGTTTATCGATTATCACATAACGAACGAATTTGAGGTGAATGATATAACTTGTACCGATCAAGTAATTCATCCACACACAATGCACTAGGTAAATGTTTTGTAGGGTCTTGCAACAATTTGTCAAGATGATTAGCCTAGCACTTCTCACAAGTCCTAGCATATTAGGAAAGATTAGTTTTGAGCAACTTCTTATTCAACTAAGTATCTTTCCAAACTTCTTATTTCTCCTTTTAGCTTGAAAGGCTTAGGATTCTCATAAATCCTTATGTGTGTTCGGATTTTCTATAATATGTGCAACCTCTTGACACATAACAGAGTATTCTTTCAAACGCCGAAATAGGTCATCAAATTCTTCTCGAGAATTCATGACGTTTCTACTATGGCTTGCCAATGATTCATCATGCTCTTATGCATATGATTCATAATTGGACATGTGCATGATTATTCTAATGGCGGAAACATTAGTAACTTTTAATCATGTTATCAACTATATTTAGGTTCAAGGAACGACCATGACTGCTAATGACAATTCCATTTTCATTGAAATGAATAACCTACGTATCTCGTTGTTTCGATGTATATTTCTTAATACTAATCCAATATCTCTTGATGTAATTGGATTCATCATAGTCCATTTTCATCTAGAATTGAAAACTCAAAACTTCCTTTGTAAAGGAAGGTATTAGCCCGTCATTCTTCAATGAGTGATGAGTTATAAACTTTTACAAGATGATTGCTCCCACTAAATTCCATGTCTTCACATGATAATTTCAAACTCCCACTCAATTCCACATGTTTCGAAATTTACTTCTTAATTGAAACATTTCAAGAATTGAAATATAAATTGCATTGCCAAGTTATTAAGATAAAACCATATATGTTCCCATCATATCCATTCAAAATACTTATTTTGAAGTGGTCTCATCTTAACCTTATTAAAAGAGATTTTAATCTCTAACTCACACATGTCATAATGATGTGTAGCAATGTCATTATTCAAATATAAATAATATCTAGAACACGTCCTTCGAAATACCCTTTCGGAAGGAGGTTTAACCATTTCATAATGAGGTTAAGTAATGACATCTGCGTGGTTAAAACTTGGCTATTGAAGATATCGGTATATCAATCCTTGCAACTCGTTTATAACTAGTATGTCACTTTGATTCATTTAGGCTCTTAAGTAAATCTCAAGGTTGAAACTATTGGTCAAAATTTTTCATAAACTAGTCAAAACTTTTGTTAAGACTTTATATTAGTCATTTTGTTCCAAAACTTTCTTTTGGTCTCCTCGTGTAGTTATCTTGAGAACATACTCTTATGATTACTTCACTTGGTGTCATGGTATTTTTCCAGAATGTTCCAGAATCTATGACCTAAGTTTTTGAACATTATGAGTGTCATGGTATTTTTCCAGAATGTTCATGAGTTTAAATTTTGAATTTTGAATTTATTTGAAATTTTATGATTTATTTGAAGTTTTAAGCTTATTTTTGTAATTTAGGTCAATTAATGAACAATTTTAGAAATATGAGTTAATTATGGTCAAATAATTAGTGAAGACTAAATTTTGAGTCCTAAGATGTTAGGGTAATTAACTTATGCATAAATATGAATTTATGTATTTTTGTGATTATAAAATGTTAAAATCACGCAAATCCGTAAAAACCGAGTAATATACGATATTGGCTATTTAAAGGCGATTTAGCATAAAATTGGGCATGTTCATACATATTATAATGTTGCATTTTCTTTATGATTGTCATAATTTTATTTTATGTAAATTTTGAATTATGTAATTTTTACTTAGTATGGCCTTAGTTTTTAATTGGTATTACCCGAAATGTATGGGAATATCGATTCGGTTGTAATTTATTGTGATCTCGTATCACCGTTTTGTAATTTAATAGATTTATTTTATTTTAGTTACATATGTATAATAGGAAATTATGTAATTCATTATGTAATTTTATTCATTTCGGAGTTCCCAAAGACGGAATTTCTTCAAGATGGCGATACATAAAGACGGTGTTACCTCGAGATGCGTGCCACAACCGAAGTTCAAGGGACCAATGGAGTTGGTTTCCGAATATGTAATAGTTAATTAGATTTTCTATTTTTAGGAAGGCCATACTAGGATTTATTTTTATGCTTTGCATTTTATTTATATGTCGCATGCATCGCTAAATCGCCATAACTAAAACATGCATCTTCTTTCATCGAGTTTATCGACCGTGTCAATTACAATTATCGTAGTTCACCGCTTTAGTTCACTTAAAACGTGATAGATAATAAATTGACATGACCTCTCGCTAAAACAATCAATTGAGACATAGCCTTACCAAAGAGTAGAAACCATGAAAACCTATTTCGCGAGGGAGTGCACTCGGCCACCCCGGGGTACAAACCTTGTTACGTAGGGGAAGTGGGTGATGAATGTCTATCCACCGAATTCATGTTGATGAGGGTTTCATCGGCTACCCCGTGCCCAAATTAATATGGGTTTGGATAATGGACACATTTATTCGAAATTTGGATTGAACTCAATAAAAGTTTTTGTTAAGGGTTTCATCGGCTACCCTGTGCCCTTGTCGGATGTGTTTTGGGCTATAGATAAATTTTAGAGTAAATTTATCGACCAAGAGTTCTAAAAGTAGAATCGATTAAAAGGTTAATCCACCAAGTTATATTGATAAAGGTTTCATCGGCTACCCCGTGCCTAAGTTGATATGAATTTGGGTCTTGGCAACACCAACCCCTAACGCCACACCTCTTGCTAATTCATCATGGCTCCGATC
The DNA here is from genome assembly GCF_048544455.1 of Silene latifolia. Classification (NCBI taxonomy): domain Eukaryota; kingdom Viridiplantae; phylum Streptophyta; class Magnoliopsida; order Caryophyllales; family Caryophyllaceae; genus Silene; species Silene latifolia. The sequence goes on from NC_133534.1 coordinate 119,993,379, forward strand.
CTTCATGGATCGATATTTGCGATGGAGGCGGATCTCCAAAGAAGAGCCTTTAAAATGGGCACCGCTAATGAGATTTACTCCAAACTTGTGACAATGCTTTCACAAATTCCGCGGATCGTCCAATATGAGGCGGCCGCGGCATTCTTTGATCTCGACTTCAAAGAGGGCCAAAATGTTAGCCCTCATGTGCTCAAACTTATGGAGCTTGTCGAGACCTTGAAAATTCAAAAGGTTGAAATCCCCAAAGAACTCATTGTAGATAGGATTCTACACTCCTTGTCCAAAGTCAAATCATATGTTCAATTCCGGGTGAATTTTAACATGCAAGACAAGGATGTGTCTCTTGAATAATTGCACAAGTTACTTGTGCAAGCCGAGAGGGACATGGGGTTAAATGTGAACCCAACAAAAGATGTGCTTAACATAAGCACTAAGAGCAAGGGGAAGTTCAAGAAGAATGGGAGGAAGGGTAAGAAACAAGCTCTCACCTTCACCAAAGCAAAGGCTAATGATGCTAGCACTTCAAAAATCAAGAAGGGTCCTCTTGATAAATGTCATTATTGTAATGGTATGGGACATTGGAAAAGAAATTGTTTCAAATACCTTGGTGATATTAAGGCTGGAAAGATTACTCCAGTAGGTAAATGACTATCCTTTCTTTTATGTTTCTAATTCAACTATAGTATTATGATACAAAGTTGTGATAATGTATCTCCCTTTTTATTGTAAATAGGGCCTCCACCAAGCAAAGACAAGGGAAAAGAAAAGCAAGCATGAGAAACCATCAAGAAGCTAGGAATAGCTTTCATGGAGCTTTGCTTTTTATTGTCTTATTTTATTCATGTTTTGGATTTTAGAACCTTTAAGTTTTCATGTTCGACATGGAAAGGTATTTTGGATAATTGGTTGTATTTTGGATAATGGTGGCTTGGTTTGCAACCCAAGTCACCCGTTTTATCTTTTATCCTTTGTTCTAAAATTCGTATTTAAATGTTTGCTCTTAGAAACATATGATTATTCACTTAAAGTGATCTAATAGACAAATATAATGACGGGATTCATTATATGTCCACATGCTTAAGGCTTGTGTATGATCATTTACAAAGAGATTTTGAGTCTATGAACTCTTTTAAAGAAATGTCAATCACCAAGTACACTTACGAAATCTAAAACTATTAGTTAACCTATGAGATAGTTCTCCTTACAGTTCAAAATCATTATTTGTGTCTCATATGCTATCTTTGAATCTATAGTATATTTATTCTAAAGATAGAGTGGGAGAAAAATGAGGACACAACTCACACCAAGATAAGTTTGTGTACTTGTGTAAATGAGATCTACGCAAGAGAGAATGATTTGAATAAAGGTATATCTATTAATATAGTATACCCAATAGATGAGATCTATGGTCCCAAGAAAGTTCTATATGACTAAAGAGACCAAGTGAAGTAATCATAAGAGTATGTTCTCAAGATAACTACACGAGGAGACCAAAAGAGAGTTTTGGAACAAAATGACTAATATAAAGTCTTAATCAGATTTTGACTAGTTTATGAAAAATTTTGACCAATAGTTTCAGCCTTGAGATTTACTTAAGAGCCTAAATGAATCAAAATAACATACTAGTTATAAACGAGTTGCAAGGATTGATATACCGATATCTACAATAGCTAAGTTTTTAACCTCGCAAATGTCATTACTTAACCACATTATGAAAATGAATTGGTTAAACCTCCTTCTGAAAGGGATATTTTTGAAGGACGTGTATTAGATATTATTTATATTTAAACAATGACATTACTACGTATCATTATGACATGTACGAATTAGAGATTAAAATCCCTTTCCATAAGGTTAAGATGAGACCTCTTCAAAATAGTAATTTTGAAAGGATATGATGGGAACATATATGGCTTCATCTTAATAACTTTGCAAAGCAACATACATTCCAATTTTGAAATATTTTCGATTGAATAATCAATTTCGAAATAAGTGGAATTAAGTGGGAGTTTAGAAATTATCATGTGAAGACATGGAATTTAGTGGGAGCTATCATCCTTTGAATGGTTACAACTCATTAGTCAATAGGAATGACGAGCTAATATCTTCTTTCACAAAGAAGTATTTGAGTTTTCAATTCTGGATGAATATGGACTATGATGAATCCAATTACATCATGAGATATTGGATTAGTATTAAGATACACATCGAATCAACGAGATACGTAGGTTATTCATTTAAATGAAAATGGAATTACCATTAGCATTCATGGTCGTTCCTTGAACCTAAACATAGTTGATGACATGATTAAAAGTTACTAATGTTTCCGCCATTAGAATAATCATGCACATGTCCAATTATGAATCATATGCATAAAAGCATGATGAATCATTGGAAAGCCATAATAGAAACGTCATGAATTCACGAGTAGAATCCGATGAGCGATTTCGGTGTTTGATAGAATGCTCTATTATGTGACAAGAGGTTGCACATATTAATGAAAATCCGAGCACAAGTAAGGATTTATGAGAATCCTAACCTTTCAAGCATAAAAGAGAAATAACAATTTTGGAAAGATACTTAGTTGAAGTAAGAAGTTACTCAAAACTAATCTTTCATAATATGCTAGGACTTGTGAGAAGTGCTAGGCTAATCATCTTGACAAATTGTTGTAAGACTCTACAAAACACATACCTAGTGCATTGTATGTGAATGGAGTACTTGATCAGTACAAGTTATATCATTCACCACAAATTCGTTCGTTATGTGATAATCGATAAGGAAGTTCTTTCAAGATAAAGAACCGAAACCAAGGTCGGGAACCTTGATATGTACTTGATAAGGTTCATGCTATGAGTGATGACATGAATGTAAAGGATAATACGATTAAGAAGTTTGAACACATGGACACGTAACATGTTTAACTTCTGTTGAAATCAATGAGTGTTTACACACTTACGATATGCATCACAAGGTTGTAATCTGGTATTGACTACCCGAGTGTGATTTCGACATTTGTCGTTTGAGTTATTATTAACTCACCATATACTTTGTTACATCCAAACGGGTTGTGAAGACAATTGAACCCCGTTAAAGTGAACATGGATTAGCATTGTATTTGCCCATAGTCACTTGTATGAGGTGACGTCTCGAAGTGACTAGAGTGTGATGCGATTGATGTCAAGTTCAAGTGCCATAGAGTCATGTGAGATGACTAGTCGATCACATAGGCAGACTGTTAGGAACTTTTTGTTGGGCCTATTGACCGCTTATAGAGTTCTGGCAAATTTATATAGCCTGGTCGTGGCGAGAGCTGCTATAGTATTCAAATGAGTCGATTCTTTTGACTAAAGACTATTCGTCTAAGATGGCACAGTTTCAGATTAACTTTGATTTGTGTTACTACGACATACGTAAATGGGGTCAAATGGGCATATTTTGGGTTATGATGGCTGTGGCCAGTTGAAGGGAATGAGTGCGATAGGAATTGTCCACCCCTAGTCAGGGTTATAACAATATCTCAGGGCCACTCGAGGAGTAATGAACTGGAAATGCGTGGCCACGCTCGGAATATATCCATGGTGGATAAATCCGGTCAATCAGTTATTCTCCAGATCGAGGAAACCACTCTCGATATGATCACTTGCAAGTACGACCTGAAAGACCCTTGCATTGAGTGGGAGATAGTAATAGGACAAGAGAATTGGTGACGCACACTTATCGAGGACAAGTGGGAGATTGTTGGAATATGTGTCCTCCGACAATAATGCGATCACAAATGTTGATCATAATGATCACATGTTTAAATCTCATTATAAAGAATACAATTGGGAAGTAACATTTTACTGTCAACTGGTCCACACCTATCGGTAATGATTGGCTGACTAGAGTTTGACATTACTGTCGTGCGACGGTGGTGATCAGTTGATCCCCTAGGTCATACCTATAAGGCAACACTCTTAATTGATCATTTAAATTGATCGTATGAAGATACGGGTCAATTAAAATATTTAAAATTGACGGACGATTTTGGAAGTAATATTTACGTATTTCATTATAATATGATTTAATGAGATACGGTCTGAGTAATCGAATTGTTTCATTATTCAGATGAAATTATTGTTTAAGGAAACAATTGAAATTGAATGAATTATTATAAATACAATTTATTGTGATTTATAATTGGTAAAATATTTTGGTACAAGTAATTGCGAATTACTAAAGTCGATTTTTGTATATGACGTATTTATATTAATACGTTGATTTTTAATATGTTAAAAATACATAACAAATTTATGTAACATATGACATGTGACATAAGACAAATTGACATTTTGACAAAGATAATATGGAGTCCATATTATCTATGTGTGCCGAAATTAAGGGAAGAATTAGGCTAATATTGTGTTGTTTAAATTAGTGGAAAACATGATGATTACGTAAAGGCTAGCCATGCAAACCCTATTGTTTATTGTGAAGAGCAACTAGAGCATGCATTGGCTCCCTCCACCCCCTTCTTCCATCCGGTTTTTAGAGAGGAAAAACCACTTTGGTTTTTCCTCTTATTTACCTAATATACACAAAATTGACTTAGTAATTCATAATTACTTGTACCAAAATATTTTACCAGTTTATAAATCACAATAACTTGTATTTATAATAATTCATTCAATTTCAATTGTTTCCTTAAACAATAATTTCATCTGAGTAATGAAACAATTCGGTTACTCAGACCGTATCTCATTTAATCAAATTTCAATGAGATACGTAAATAATACTTCCAAAATCTTCCGTCAATTTTAAATAATTTAACTGACTAGTAACGTTATACGATCAATTAAATGATTAATTAAGAGTGTTGCCCTATAGGTATCACCTGGGGGATCAACTAATCACCACCGTCGTACGACAGTAATGTCAAACTCTAGTCAGCCAATTATTACCGATATGTGTGGACCAGTTGACAGTAAAATGTTACTTTCCAATTGTATTCTTTATAATGAGACTTAAACATGTGATCATCATGATCAACAGTCGTGATCGCATTATTGTCGGAGGACACATATTCCAATAATCTCCCACTTGTTCTCGACAAGTGTGCATCACCAATTCTCTTGTCCTATTACTATCTCCCACTCAATGCAAGGTGTCTTTCAGGTCGTACTTGCAAGTGATCATATCGAGAGTGGTTTCCTCGATCTGGAGAATAACTGATTGACCGGATTTATCCACCATGGATACATTCCGAGCGTGGCCACGCATTTTCAGTTCATTACTCCTCGAGTGGCCCTGAGATATTGTTGTAACCCTGACTAGGGGTGGACAATTCCTATCGCACTCATTCCCTTCAACTAACCACAACCATCATAACCCAAAATATGCCCATTTGACCCCATTTACGAAGGTCGTAGTAACACAAATCAAAGTTAATCTGAAACTGTGCCATCTTAGGCGAATAGTCTTTAGTCAAAAGAATCGACTCATTTGAATACTATAGCAGCTCTCGCCACGACCAGGCTATATAAATTTGCCAGAACTCTATAACCGGTCAATAGGCCCAACAAAAAGTTCCTAACAGTCTGCCTATGTGATCGACTAGTCATCTCACATGACTCTATGGCACTTGAACTTGACATCAATCGCATCACACTCTAGTCACTTCGAGACGTCACCTCATACAAGTGACTATGGGCAAATACAATGCTAATCCATGTTCACTTTAACGGGGTTCAATTGTCTTCACAACCCGTTTGGATGTAACAAAGTATATGGTGAGTTATTAATAACTCAAACGACAAATGTCGACATCACACTCGGGTATTCAATAACAGATTACAACCTTGTGATGCATATCGTAAGTGTGTAAACACTCATTGATTTCAACAGAAGTTAAACATGTTACGTGTCCATGTGTTCAAACTTCTTAATCGTATTATCCTTTATATTCATGTTATCACTCATAGCATGAACCTTACCAAGTACACACCAAGGTTCCCGACCTTGGTTTCGGTTCTTTATCTTGAAAGAACTTCGTTTATCGATTATCACATAACGAACGAATTTGTGGTGAATGATATAACTTGTACCGATCAAGTACTTCATCCACACACAATGCACTAGGTAAATGTTTTGTAGGGACTTGCAACAATTTGTCAAGATGATTAGCCTAGCACTTCTCACATTTCCTAGCATATTAGGAAAGATTAGTTTTGAGCAACTTTCTTATTCAACTAAGTATCTTTCCAAACTTCTTATTTCTCCTTTTAGCTTGAAAGGCTTAGGATTCTCATAAATCCTTATGTGTGTTCGGATTTTCTGTAATATGTGCAACCTCTTAACACATAACAGAGTATTCTTTCAAACACCGAAATCGCTCATCAAATTCTTCTCGAGAATTCATGACGTTTCTACTATGGCTTGCCAATGATTCATCATGCTCTTATGCATATGATTCATAATTGGACATGTGCATGATTATTCTAATGGCGGAAACATTAGTAACTTTTAATCATGTTATCAACTATATTTAGGTTCAAGGAACGACCATGACTGCTAATGGCAATTCCATTTTCATTTAAATGAATAACCTACGTATCTCGTTGTTTCGATGTGTATTTCTTAATACTAATCCAATATCTCTTGATGTAATTGGATTCATCATAGTCCATTTTCATCCAGAATTGAAAACTCAAAACTTCCTTTGTAAAGGAAGGTATTAGCCCGTCATTCTTCAATGAGTGATGAGTTATAAACTTTTATAAGATGATTGCTCCCGCTAAATTCCATGTCTTCACATGATAATTTTAAACTCCCACTCAATTCCACATGTTTCGAAATTTACTTCTTAATTGAAACATTTCAAGAATTGAAATATAAATTGCATTGCCAAGTTATTAAGATAAAACCATATATGTTCCCATCATATCCATTCAAAATACTTATTTTGAAGTGGTCTCATCTTAACCTTATTAAAAGAGATTTTAATCTCTAACTCACACATGTCATAATGATGGGTAGCAATGTCATTATTCAAATATAAATAATATCTAGAACACGTCCTTCGAAATACCCTTTCGGAAGGAGGTTTAACCATTTCATAATGAGGTTAAGTAATGACATCTGCGTGGTAGAACACGTCCTTCGAAATACCCTTTCGGAAGGAGGTTTAACCATTTCATAATGAGGTTAAGTAATGACATCTGGGTGGTTAAAACTTAACTATTGAAGATATCGGTATATCAATCCTTACAACTCGTTTATAACTAGTATGTCACTTTGATTCATTTAGGCTCTTAAGTAAATCTCAAGGTTGAAACTATTGGTCAAAATTTTTCATAAACTAGTCAAAACTTTTGTTAAGACTTTATATTAGTCATTTTGTTCCAAAACTTTCTTTTGGTCTCCTCGTATAGTTATCTTGAGAACATACTCTTATGATTACTTCACTTGGTCTCTTTAGTCATATAGAACTTACTTGAGACCATAGTTCTCATCTATTGGGTATACTATATAAATAGATATACCTTCATTCAAATCATTCTCTCTTACGTAGATCTCATTTACACAAGTACACAATTTTTATCTTGCCTCGTGTGATGTGTCCTCATTTTTCTCCCACTCTATCTTTAGAATAAATACACTAGAGATTCAAAGATAGCATATGAGACACAAATAATGATTTTGAAGTATAAGGAGAACTATCTCATAGATTGACTAATAGTTTTTGGATTTCGTAAGTGTACTTGGTAATTGACATTCCTTTAAGAGAGTTCATAGACTCAAAATCACTTTATAAATGATCATACACAAGCCTTAAGCATGTGGACATATAATGAATCCCGTCATTATAGTTGTCTATTAGATCACTTTAAGTGAATAATCATATGTTTCTAAGAGCAAGCATTTAAATACGAATTTTAGAATAAAGGATAAAATGATAAAACGGCTGACTTGGGTTGCAAACCAAGCCACCATTATCCAAAATACAACCAATTATCCAAAATACCTTTCCATGTCGAACACGGAAACTTAAAGTTTCTAAAATCCAAAACATGATTAAAATAAGACAATAAAAAGCAAAGCTCCATGAAAGCTATTCCTAGCTTCTTGATGGTTTCTCATGCTTGCTTTTCCTTTCCCTTGTCTTTGCTTGGTAGAGGCCCTATTTACAATAAAAAGGGAGATACATTATCACAACTTTGTATCACAATACCATAGTTGATTTAGAAACATAAAAGAAAGGATAGTCATTTACCTACTGGAGTGATCTTTCCAGCTTTAATATCACCAAGGTATTTGGAACAATTTCTTTTCCAATGTCCCATACCATTACAATAATGGCATTTATCAAGAGGACCCTTCTTGATTTTTGAAGTGCTAGCATCATTAGCCTTAGCTTTGGTGAAAGTGGGAGCTTGCTTCTTACCCTTCCTCCCATTCTTTTTGAACTTCCCCTTTCTCTTTGTGCTTATGTTAAGCACATCCTTTGGAGGGTTCACATTTAGCCCCATGTCCCTCTCGGCTTGCACAAGTAACTTGTGCAATTCTTCAAGAGACACATCCTTGTCTTGCATGTTAAAATTCACCCGGAATTGAACATATGCTTTGACTTTGGACAAGGAGTGTAGAATCCTATCTACAATGAGTTCTTTGGGGATTTCAACCTTTTTAATCTTCAAGGTCTCGACAAGCTCCATAAGTTTGAGCACATGAGGGCTAACCTTTTGGCCCTCTTTGAAGTCGAGATCAAAGAATGCCGCGACCGCCTCATATTGGACGATCCGCGGAGTTTGTGAAAACATTGTCACAAGCTTGGAGTAAATCTCATTAGCGGTGCCCATTTTAAAGGCTCTCCTTTCGAGATCCGCCTTCATCGCAAATATCAAGACGTTTTTGTAGACACCTCGTTTCTGCACCCCTCGCAAACCACCCGGTGATGATTGGGCCGCATGTTTGATTCGCGGAACGATTAGTGACAGTTCGTAAGATTATCGTCAAGTGATTGCTCAAAAATTAATGTCAACCTCTTAGTTGTCATCTACGTGCCGATACGGTCGTTTTGGCAGTAATTAGAGTACATTCGGAGTCCGGGTCAAAAACCGTCTCCATTTTTCGATAATCGTTAAATCCCGAGTCGAATGTTGGAATGTTCCGGATATTTCTATTCCATATTTCTCAAATTTTATCTTTTGGCAAATAATATCCCGTAATATTCAAAAGATAATCGAATTAAATCCGTCCTACCATAACTTAAACACGGAAATCTTTCTTAAACAGGAGGAAACCTCCTGGGAATAGACGCAGAAAGCAGTCTTTGCGCCTCTTCCAAGAGACGCAGTGGCTGCTGCGCCTCTTCCCAGGCCCTTCTTTGCATGATTTACGTATCTTTTTTATATCTTTCCGAGATTCACTTCCAAAGAGTCTCCGAAACCCTATTCCTCCGTGTGATTAGTATAAATAGGAGCTTTCGTTCCTCATATTTCTCACGCGAGTGTCCGCCCTTCTCTTCTCCCTTTGCATTCTAGACTTTGTTCTTACTAATTGGCGCCTACGTGTTTGAACATTCGACCACGTAAGCTCGGATCTTTCCGGGTACCAGCCTCTCCGTTGCATGACCGACCAATTTGACCACTACACAATAATCAATCTAATTAATCATCTTGTTAAATCGTTTTCCTCTTTCGAGGGCATTCTTTCCTTGCATTCGCGTCGAGCAATTACTAATCGATTTTCTTAGTTCATCTCGTTCCGTCAACATGTAAGTCTGAGGGTGTATTAATTCTCTTTTTTATTGTATTTTATTTATTGTATAACCCATTGTAAGATCTATGTCGAATACACCCTTAAAACCGATTTCTAAAACCGTGCTTTAAAACTCTGTTTTTGCGGATTTCCAGTAGACAGACGAAGAGAAAGGACGCAGCAACTGCTGCGCCTCTTCGAAGGAGCGCGGCTTTTCTTGCCGCGCCTCTTCGTGAGGGCCGCCGCCATTCTCGCTTCTTTTCTTCTTCTCTCCGTCTCGTAATTCGTGTCAAAATTGTTTATTTTCTTTTGTTCGTCATTAATTCTTCATCATTAATAATTCATATGTATATTATTCATTCATCATCCACATGTTTAATTGTTCCGACTTAAATCCCTTATAACCAATATTCGCGGGTTTTCGTCATTAATATTCAATTCGAGTTTTAGAAGTTCAATTTCATCATATTGAGTTTCTGGAATTTACCTTTGATATATTTTCATATTTTTGTCATGTATTCGCCATTAATCCATCATGTTTAGTCTAATTAATTGTTTAGTTTGTTTTATTCATGTTTGTAATTATTAATCTCATTCATTAACATCGACCCTTCACATAATTAATCCGTCTTATTTCCGTCTCATCCATGTTTTACTGTTTTTATGACTTTAATCATATGTAAATAATCCATTAATCACTTTCATCCGAGCAAATAATTCAATCAATCCTTAAAATTAACAATTAACATTAACGGTTTGCAGTTCCGGCTTCACAGCCAGAACTCACCTTTGGAACAGACGCAGCAGCAGTCGCCGCGCCTCTTCCAAAGGCGCGCATGTTCTCTTGCGCTGTTCAGGGTGAATTCGCCTCGAACTCCTTTTCTCGCCTTGACGTAGTTTAATTAGTCTACGTATTAATCAACTAATACTCGTATTATCACCTTCCCGACTTGTTCATATTTCTTTGTTTTATTCTTTTGTTCTTTTTTTATCAAATCATCCGTTTTAAAGGTATTTTCGACATAAATCGCCTATTCCAATGTAATTAATGTAATTTTCATGATTGTTATAGTTTATATTCATTGTATTTCTTTTATCACTTGAATGCTTTCACATGTAATGAACATTAAATCCAACTTCGACATTAATTGTTTGCTAACTAATTGTTCACCGACTTAGTCTAATTCACATGCTAGGATTAATTCAATGGATGTTGCATTGCATGCATATAGCCGACGATATATCAAGTACGAATAAACTCCCTAATCATTAGTAGAGGCCGCTATCGAGGCGGGCGGGATTAGGTGTTCGATCAAAAGAGCTTCCTAATACGTACCCTCACCCCTTACTCCAGATCTCCGTGAGCACCCGTGTTCATTGGCATCCACGAGAGTCATTCTAGACATAGAATGCTAAGGGTAACGATTGCTTAGTGTTCATGTCACTACTTTGTGTCTTGACATGACACGAGGTATTCGAACGGTTCCAATTTCCCATAAAAATTGGTGGCGACTCCTTACAAAATGCAAACGCTTGTTGTTTCCGAGCTCCCCTCGTCCCAAGCGCCCCCGTGGGCGGCCCGCTGTCCACAGTTTGGCGACTCCGCTGGGGATATACACTTACGTGTAGCTAGGGTGAAACTTGAACAAGGTTAGGGAATAAGTTTGTACAAGACAATTGTCGGTTTTCATAACTCGGTCTTCCTAGACCGTTTTAAGCGGCCTTCCTAGGCCCAACCCAACCCATTCGACCAATCGTCCCGTCTAAACGGTCCTAATTCTTATTTGGGCCTAAGGATGGATAGCGATTGACGTCATCCATACCATGATGCTTACTCTTGTTTGTATCAAGGGCCTTCACTACTTGAGGAAATGGACTAGGAATCGGCCTTACTCTTGTTTGGCACGAGCCTCTCCACAGACTTCGGGTTTGATGGTTCGGTATGGCAACCCACCCTTTAAACCAAAACCCTTCTAAACGCACTCAGCATCCCGTTATAATGCTTGTATAAATATGCAAAACCTTATGTGATCACCATTTCAAAACAAATCATGACGAATTTTCAAAAAATCAAAACCCGTTTTCAATCAAGAATTTTGAAAATAGGGCCTTTAATTAGTACAAAGTCCGGTCAAAACTCTGTCCGTTTGTCAAGTCAAAATTCGGGCCACAAGCCCATTTCAAAACCTCACTTCGAGTCCACTCCTACAACTACACTACAGTTGGCTAGGACACACATTTTCAAAGACCTTGTCTTTCTTCAAAAACTCACTCAACACAAGTGGCACACACCCACTTCACGAGTCAAAACTTTTCCTCTTTTAGCAAATGTGATAGAATGGTCGATCGTGTTTTGATTCGTCGCCGATCTCTTATCCAGCTTTCCAAGATGCCGGGTCAAGTGATGATACGAACCTCCAAAGCAAATTCAAGAGAGTAATGATCGAATCGGCCGCGATAACCCAAATGCAACTCACTCAAGAACAAACCTATGACCGCCTTGAGCTTATCGAAGGCCGCATCTTTGATGTAGAGGGAAAGCTACCTCCCATTAAAAGTGAAGTACTAGGTTTTTCCGATGACGAGTCCAAAGATGAGAATCCTCTCATGGGGACAATGCGGTGAGAAAAGACTCCAATACCTAGAGGAGCAATTGATGTACCTTAAGGGGGATGACATTTACAGGGAGAACAATCGTAAGTATGAAGCCGTCAATTCTAAATTGCCCACTAACTTTAGCATGACGGATATCCCTAAGTTTAAAGGACATGAGAACCCTTTGAACCACATCCGCGCCTTCAAGGACTACATGTCTATCAAAGGCATCAAACCCGAGATGTTCTTAAGGATCTTTCCTTCATCTCTTGACACCATCCCAAAGCAATGGTTCTACACTTTAGATCACAAAAAGGTCGCTACTTGGGAGGACGCCGCCATTGAGTTCTCGAAACAATACGCGGATAATGCCGAGATCCAAGTCAACATGCGCACTCTAGAGGTTCTTACCCAAAATGACAAAGAAGGATTCACCGACTTCCTAAGTAGGTGGAGGAAGACTAGTACTCAACTAGTAGAACGTCCAGATGAGGCCACTCTTGTGGAGAAGTTCGTGGACAATCTCAAGCCCATATATGCCAACCATTTGAGATATCAAAACATCAAGACTTTCAAAGATTTAACCGTGTTGGGGACACGAATTGAAGATGACATCCGCAAAGGGCTCTTGTCCAAAACGGTAGGTCGAGGATATCAAGGGTCCACAAGTCGTTCATACGGCTCTACTAGCAAGACCGACGAAGTTAACCTTCTCGAGCCATCCAAGAAAACTAGCCCACCAAGGAAGTTCACAAACCTTGGGGACACGTACTCCAATGCTCTGAAAAGGCTAATGAAGCAAGGCAAACTCCAACCTATTGGACCTACTCCCGAACCCGAAAGGAAGTCCAAATTCTGGGATGAAAATTCTTACTGTGAATACCATAGGGGCAAGGGGCACGACACAGAAAAATGCTACAAATTGAAACATGTGCTTCAAGATATGATTGAAGATGGTCGGCTTCCAATTCCACCAGGAGGTAAGCCCAACAACACTCAGAATCCTCTTGGAGTTCTAGTGATTACAAGTGACGAATCTACCTTAGATTGCTCACATCTCATTTCTCCCACCGAAAATGAAATTCATGCAATTGAGAAAGAAAGACTCTACTCTACCATCTCCCCTACCATTTCCGACTTCATCGCATGGGCAAGGAGTGTAGATAGACAAGTGTGGGAACTAGAAAACATGGTAATGATCTTACGCGATCCCAAGGCAACGCCTAAAGAACGCATACCATTGACCTTTTCTCAAAATGCCACTATGCAAGAAGTAGTCGCCGTGGTCGACAAGCTAGTCAATCAAATCATACAACTAGAAAGTGACATCATGAGGATGAAGGAACTAGCTGCAATTAATGGGGTTTGGGCCGATGACGACGAAGACGAGTATCTCATCGAAAACTCCTTAGTAAAAGAGATAGTCCAAAATGGCGAAGACCAAGATGTGGATCACCTAACTCGCTCGGGCCGTCCATACCAAAGTACTACTCAAAACAGTCCAACCAATGTCATCACACCAAATGACAACGAAGACGACCGCACCGACCACTTGCTCAAGCAATTACAAAGAACCAAGGCTGATCTTTCAGTCTGGCAACTAGTGGCAAGCTCATTTCCGCATCGCCAAGCTTTACTACAAGCTTTGGCCAAATTGAATGTAGCGCCTAACTCTACTCCCGAAGATGTAGTCAACTTGGTCTTCCAAGAATCACCGAAGTTAAGTAATCCTATTACTTTCTCAGACGAAGACTTGCCACCTTTTGGCGCTAGTCACAACCTCGCTCTATACATCATCGTCATCCTGTCTAAAGAAGAATGTGCCAATGACCTTGGTAGATGATGGCTCCGCGGTCAACGTCATACCCCTCAAAACGGCATATAAACTGGGCATGAAAGAGTCGGATTGGACCCCTACAAGTCAAGGTGTACGCGCATATGACGGTACGCGACGAAAAGTGGTTGGACTTGCTAGCCTAACCATAGCTACGGGACCGATCGAGCGAAAGGTCAACTTCCAAATAGTGGACATCGAAGCTTCATTCAACATACTTCTGGGAAGGCCTTGGATTCATGCTTCCAAAGCAGTAACATCCACCCTTCACCAAAAGATCAAGATCCCACTCAATGGCAAAGTTGTGACAATCACTTCGTCGCCCATCAAGGCAATAATTGAGAAACAATCAAGCAATCAAGTCCTTGCAGATCCCATATACGAACTTGGGGGCTTCCAAAGTGTAAGTGTCATAGAAAGCGAGTTGGCACCCTTGTACTATAATCCCTACTCTAACTTGGTGGTCAATCACATACTCAAAAATCAGGGATACTTCCCTGGAATGCCTTTGAACCCAATTCGGAAGAACACCTTCGCGCCATACAAGAAAGGCAACTCATCAAGAATACCACTTGGACTGGGGTACAAACCCACAGCAGAAGAAGTTCTCGAAATGCTTGCTCAAGTCCAAAATCGCAAGTATGTAGGAGTCCAAATGAAGCCATATCTCCCCACCTTAAATGGATACTTCGTTCAAGAAGGAAGTTCGGAACTCTATCACGGATTCCCCGAACCTTGGCATTACCTTGAGAGAAAGTTAGCCGGAATCGAGATCTTTCACGATTGCTACTTTATCCCTCCAGAAACGGTTCCTACCGTCAAAACCCGTCAAGCACCTTTCTTAGACGAACAAGCTGTTAGCCTCCTATTCGGAGAGGACCGATTTGTTAGGGCCGCGCAGGATGAGATCATTACTACAATACTTCAAGACGATCGTTTCAACCCCACCGCGCTAATCACAGAAATCGATACAAAGCAGCAGAAAGGATGGAGAAAATCAATCAAATGGACCAACAATCAAGGAAGACTCTTCAAGCTCACCACTGGAGAAGGAGAGATGTTCAAAGAAGAGCCAGAAGACGACGAATTCGAATCAGAGTCGGAGTCGGAGTCAGAGTCAGAGTCTAGAGAAGTCATTAGAGAGTCTACTCCTGTCGTCATCCCCACTCCTTTCGTTTCTCCTAGCTTACTTTCAAGTAGTCACAGCAGTTCGGGAAATGCCCCAACTACTGTTCCTTTGCCGCCACTGACCATGGATCAGTTGGCTTCTTTGTTTCAACTTTACTCAAATCTTAATATGAATAAATCAGGTTCTGCTTACTCTTTGCGTTATCTTGAGTGCAATTCTGTTTATGATGATACTGAGGATGACCAAAACCCAGACTTGACCGAAATACCTCCCTACGTAGCCAAAGAAATACTACAGGAAAGGGAAGGGGGACCAGTAATTGAGGACACCGAACCAATCAATATAGGAACTGAACTAGAACCCAAAGAACTTAGGATAGGGACTACCTTGAGCTCTACCGAACGGGCCGACTTCATAGACCTCCTAAATGAATTCAAAGACGTTTTCGCTTGGTCCTACAAAGACATGCCAGGGATCGACAGGGACATTGCCGAACATAGAATTCGATTAAGCCAGGTTTCAAGCCTCAGAAATGAAGCTTCGACGGATGAGAACAGAATGGGCTCTAAAGATCAAGGAAGAAGTTGATAAGCAATTCAAAGCCGGGTTCATCAAAGTTTCCGAGTATTCATATTGGGTGGCTAACATAGTACCCGTACCCAAAAAGGATGGGAGAATCCGAGTGTGCGTTGACTTTAGAGATTTGAACAAAGCAAGTCCGAAAGACGACTTTCCTCTACCCCACATCGACATATTGGTGGACAACACTGCAGACCACGCTTTGCTATCCTTCATGGATGGGTATGCGGGTTATAACCAAATCAAAATGGCCATGGAAGACATGCACAAGACCGCGTTCGTCACCCAATGGGGAACCTATTGCTATACAGTAATGCCGTTCGGATTGATCAACGCTGGAGCTACATACCAACGCACCGCAACTACACTCTTACATGACATGATGCACAAAGAAGTTGAGGTATACGTAGATGACATGATCGTCAAATCCAAAGAGAGAGAGGGACATATTGCGAACCTTCGCAAGTTCTTCGCAAGGCTACGAAAGTACAACATGAGACTCAATCCTCAGAAATGCACATTTGGGGTAACGTCTGGCAAACTCCTAGGATACGTCGTTAGCCAACGAGGTATAGAAATAGATCCCTCGAAAATCAAAGCTCTGATTGAAATGCCACAACCTCAAACAGAGAAAGAAGTCAGAGGATTCCTGGGAAAAGTTCAATACATAAGTCGATTCATATCGAAACTTACGATGATTTGCGAGCCTATCTTCAAGAAACTTAAGAAGACAGACCACACCATGTGGGATGATGACTGTCAAAAGGCGTTCGACCGAATCAAGGAGATATTAGCTAAACCACCAGTGCTCATGCCACCGCAACCAGATCAACCTCTTGGTTTGTATCTCACGGTAACTGAAACTGCCATGGGTGCTATGCTAGCTCAAACCGTAGGAAGTGAAGAAAGAGCTATTTACTACCTAAGTAAGAAGTTCTTGGAATACGAGTGCAAATACTCACAACTCGAAAAGACATGCCTCGCTCTTGTGTGGGCAACAAAGAAGCTACGCCACTACATGCTTAGCTACTCCGTCAAAATATTCTCCAAAATGGATCCAGTCAAATACCTCTTCGAGAAACCTGTCCTCAATGGACGCCTAGCAAGATGGACCATGATGCTCTCAGAATTTGACCTCAAATACGTGCCACTAAAAGTAATAAAGGGTCGCGCCGTCGCCGAATTCTTCGCAGAAAATCCCATCAACAACGCACAAGCCATAGATACTTGGTCATTTCCCGACGAGGATATACTTCAAACAGATGTAGACTCCTGGGACCTATACTTTGATGGAGCATCAAACCTAAGAGGATTTGGGATAGGAGTGTTGCTCATTTCTCCTGAAGGTGAGCATACACCGATCGCTGTCAAACTCGACTTCGAGGTGACAAACAACGCCGCAGAGTATGAGGCTTGTTTAATTGGACTACAAGCGGCAGTAAGCTTAGGCATCAAAAACCTCCGAGTGCATGGAGATTCGTCACTAATCATCAACCAAGTTACAGGATCCTGGAAAATCCGAAGCGAAAGCCTAGCACCCTATCAAGCTAGGATTGACCAAGTCGCTCAATTCTTTGATCACGTAACCTACTTGCACCTACCTCGGGAGGAAAATCAATTTGCAGACGCTCTTGCGAAACTTGCATCTTTGATAAGTATACCAGATTACATGATGGAAATGCCTTTGTGTATCGAACGACGGTCAGAGCCGGCTTATGTCCATCAAATTACCGATGAAGAAGAAATCGCACAGGAACCCTGGTTCCAAGCAATCCTGAACTTCAAGCTTAATGGTACCTATCCACCAGATATGGATAAGAGGGGACAACGAGCTATACGCCTACTAGCTTCACAATACGTCCTCATGCAAGGAGAATTATACAAAAGAACACCTCTTGGTGTAGTCCTGCGTTGCCTTGATCATTCACAGGCACGAAAGGTGATGGAAGAAGTCCACGATGGAGAGTGCGGTCCTCATATGAGTGGACCTATGATGGCAAAGAAAATCACACGTCTAGGATACTATTGGACCACAATGGAATCCGATTGCATCAAATATGTGAGGCACTGCCACAATTGCCAAATCTTCGGGAATGTACAGCATGTCCCTCCTTCGTTGCTCTATACGATGACATCTCCTTGGCCATTCTCCGCGTGGGGAATCGACATAATTGGGAAAATAACCCCAGCAGGAACAGGAGGTCACTGTTTCATCCTAGTAGCAATCGACTACTTCACCAAATGGGTAGAAGCGGCTTCCTACACCGCTCTTACGGCCAAAAATGTAGCCAAATTCATACAAAATAACATCATCTGCCGATATGGTTGCCCACATGAGATCATCAGCGATAATGGGTCCCACTTCCAAGCCGAAACCGAACAATTGCTAGCCAAGTACAAGATCAAGCATCATCACTCATCGCCCTATAGACCACAAACTAACGGCACGGTAGAAGCGGCTAACAAGAATGTCGTCACAATCCTCAAGAAAATGACTGACAATTACAGAGATTGGCCAAGCAAAATACCCTTCGCTTTGTGGGGGTATCGAACATCCGTCAGGACGCCCACTGGGGCCACTCCTTTCTATTTGACCTACGGCATGGAAGCCGTACAACCAGTCGAGCTAGAAATACCATCCTTACGTATTCTACTCGAAAGCCAAATCCCTGAAGCCGATTGGAAGAGGGATAGGTATGAAGAACTCATCCTCTTGGATGAACGTAGGCTTCGTGCCTTACATAATGTCCAAACATATCAAGCACGTATCAAACGAGCTTTCAACAAAAGGGTTAGGCCAAGAAACATCAAAGAAGGAGATTTAGTTCTCAAATCGGTCAGAGCTCTTTTACCTGTCGACCCAAGGGGAAAATTCAAACCTAACTGGGCCGGACCATATCTAGTCAAATCAATACTCCTGTGGGGTGCGGTTAGAATCACGGACCTAGATGGGAATGAGTTTTCAAACCCCACAAATCTCGACCAACTGAAACGATACTATGCCTAGGATAGAAAGAAACGCGCCTCGCGTAAACCTACGTGTTGCTCTTGCGGCACTAAATAAACGGCCCCTGGCCCATCTGAATGTCACTGTGCTCTTGCATCTTGGCAAACTCGTCATCCTCATATCATCAAACAAACTAAATTCGCACCTCCCGAGTAAGCAAAAGCTCATGCTTATTTTCTATGTTCATTACAAGCTCTTGCTTCGAACAATTATTCTTTTACATTTACTCGAACTACGCACAAGGGTTTGATTTCGCTTTTTAAGTGAATACGTAGGCAATCCTTCACGGGATTCAACCCACCATTTTATTTAAAATGTAAATAGAAGGACATTTGCATTGCATTTGAAATTCGACAAGAATAATTAAAAGAAAATAACAACGGTTTCATAACCACTTAACCTTTTTATTTCATTCAATTTCTAATAATAATAATACGGCAAATAATAAAAGTAGACTAGGCTAGGATTCTAAAAATCCCTCCTTTTATTACAACAATAATAATAATAATCAAATAATAAATAAGACTTGGGCTATTCCTCCATCTTTCCCTTGCCCTTGTCGTTCTTGTCATATTTCTGGTCACGACCTCGAGCCGGGCGCTCTTGCACCACTTCAGACCTAATCACCAACGGTCTTTCTCGAGGCCTGACTCTTCCGTTCTTGCCAACCACCGTCTCTGCGACAGGAGTAGTCTTCGATTTCTTTGAAGGATGAATGACTTGAAAGCCGGCTTCTTCTTCTCCTTCGGTCAGATGCTTCTCCTTCTCTTTCTCTCCTTCGCGCACCTTGTAGTCAACGGGCTCACGCTTCCTCAGTTTTTCGCGCTCTTCCGAAGTTGCGGCCTTCCTCCATCTCAGATAAGAATCCGACACCCACAAGGCATTGGAGGAGAAACTCAGGAACCACATGTTTCTTTGGGCCCACTTCATAGCCCACTCTCTTCGGCTCTCGGTAGTCAATGCCATGGCGATCTGGGACGGTGTCAAGCCTAGGAATCATCCGCTTCAACCCGACTTGCCTCATCAACCTCTCGGGAAAGATGCATACCATAAACTCCAATCCAGGAATGCGCACGGACCTAGTAGGATCCAAAGAAGACACTCCAGTGACGGACTTGAGATGCCACCACGGTACAACCCACCTAATCAACGGGCCATCGTCATTCTTGACTTGTTCTTCCAATAGTCACGAGACCGGGTGAAGTCCACCATGTACAACCTCGTCCTCATCGAAATCATACGGGCATGATAGGAAAGTGCATGAACTGGGGGCTCGAGCAATCGGAGCCGTTCCATAAGCCAAACCTACCAAAACAGGTATTAGACACCCAAAAAAAAAAAAAAAAAAAAAAAAAAAAAAAAAAAAAAAAAAAAAAAAAAAAAAAAAAAAAAAAAAAAAAAAAAAAGGTGTCTTTTACCTGTAAGATGACGGGACTCCCCAAGAATGGAAGATCGCGGTTGGATTTCTTGTTATCCAAACCCAAGATAATCTCCCCTAAACACAAGCAAGTCGGGCTCTGCGCAGCTCCATTTGCTCAACGAGACCCAATAGGCGGGGATCACCTCTCAAATCTTCATCAACATGTCCCTGAAAGACGTAAACGTGAAGCAAACAGAAGCCAAATGCTCTCCTCCTAGCAACATAAGAGACAGTAGGGTCGGCCCTGTTGATGAATCGATCCATAAAATCCAACATCCGCACGCCTTTCGAAGTAACAAGACGATCTACCTCAAGACTAGTAAGTCCAAGCAAGTCTCTAAACTTGCTCTTATACCCTTGTGAAGTGGAGGGGATGGCGGGTAAATGTTCGTGGTCCCACCCGCCAATAGCACAATTTCCTCGGAAAAGGACAAATATCACCTCCGGGAACGCGAAAACATGATAATTTGGATCCCAATAATCAAGACAAGCATCCAAGAACGGCTTTACTACCTTAATGAGCTTCAGATCAAGAGACCCAAGGTTGTAAGCACCCATGTCATGTTTCTCAATATTCGAAAACTCGTTAGTCCATTCCTTCAAGCGAATTTCTAGGGTATTCATGATGATAATTTTCTCTTGAAAATTTATGGGGAGTTTTATATGTGAATCAACGAAGAAGAGACGGAAGAATTGTATGATTGAAAGCTTCATCGACGCTTCTATTTATACTAATTGCTGTTTCCAAAAATCTGTCAGAACCGACCTGCTTAGGAACAAAGCGCGGCACTGTCGCGCCTCTTCAAAGGGACGCGACTCTTTTCGCCTCTTCCCTAGCATCACTTCTGTGATTTCCGTGTTTGGATCTTTCCTAATTCTATAAACGAATACTTTCCTATTCCTACGGGATTTTATTTTGGTAAATCCGCGAAATTTACCATGCTTCAGGTTTCCTTGATCCAGGAACGCGCATTTCGAGGCGACGTCAACATTTTCGGCCATCTTTTATATTTAGTTCTCATTTTAATTCTTTCTTTAATTCTTTCTTTTTTCGTTTTCACTTTTATTTCATTTCTATTTTCTTCATTTTCTAACTTATATATTTCTTTTTTCTTTTTTTAGCGGGGGTAACCCTTCCTACCGTCCGGTCATTTCCGACAAAATTTTTGCATTTTCGCGTTCTTTTCGAGTCTCATTTTTTTTGCACTAATTAAAGGCCTTATGTGTATATAAAAATGTAAATGAATGTGTTTTTTCTATGTAAATTTCGGCAGCATGACGGTACAAACCGTTGTCTACCAAACTTGTCCAAAAGCTAACCTGCAGGTACAAACAACACAACCCAGCAGCAAAAGGCACTCAAGCCGTCGTATATACAACAAAAAAAGCAAATGTACAAGCAAACTGGGGGCTTCGCCCCAAACAAGTCCAGATGTGCAACTGGGGGCTTCGCCCCAAACAAATCCAAGTCTAAATAAACTGGGGGCTTCGCCCCAAACAAAATCCAAAAATGTTCAAAATCAAGACTATAAAAACCACGCAGACTACTGCTGAGCACCCTCCAACTCGGCAACCCTCGCCATAAGAGCAGCGATCTCGGCATCCCGAAACTCAAGCTCCCTCGACAAACGAGCCGTCTCCTCCCGGGACTGGGCTAACTCTCGCTCCAGCTCATGATCGGCCTGAGAACAGCAGCAAATTGGCTCATGTCAATCGATTCAAACAAAATAAAAAAAGAACAAAATAAAAAAAAAAATCAATCAAAAGAGATCAAATAAGGTTCATACCTGACGACCTCGACCACCGACGAGTGCCTCGATGGCGGTAGCTCGCAACCGGTTGGCCACCCTCCATAGTGCCACGAACCGAGATGGCGCGACCTGCGTTTTCAAAAGAAATTCTCAGCAAATTGAACAAGTTTAATCCAATGTGTTCTTACGCAAAAGGTGAATAAGCCAGAGGCTCACCCTCCGAATCAGATGCTGCCAGTCGTCGAGGCCAGCATCCGTCACAGCCACGTCAAAATCACGCAACTCGGAGATCGTCGTCCTCCCGGTCGCGTCGGTGTACTCGAGAGTCTCGGGATACACTGGGGGCTCGATGCCCG
Organism: Silene latifolia; assembly: GCF_048544455.1. NCBI lineage: Eukaryota > Viridiplantae > Streptophyta > Magnoliopsida > Caryophyllales > Caryophyllaceae > Silene > Silene latifolia. Next base: position 120,015,791 of record NC_133534.1, read on the forward strand.
CCGCCTCAACCTCCTGCAAAGACAAACGACTCTCATTAATCGGTGATCTTTCATCGAAATTCCCAAAGTCAATCAAAGAGAAATAAAAGGATACTCACCACTACTGGCCAGTACGCCAACCTCCCGTAAAGGAATGCCGAGTAGTCCTCACCTGAGCGAAGGAGGTCGTCACCACCGGCACCGGCCAAGTCCGCCTCCCTCTCAGCCTCGGAAGGCTCCTTGAACATCGTCCTAGGAGGATCAACAGGAACCGTCAGCGCGCCCCGAGAGCACTGACGAGCCAAACGCTCGCCTAAGTACCACACCGGACCCATCGACGTCCACAACAACAGCCGACTCGGGCTCTTAGGTCGCAGGACCTCAGCAACAAAAGGAGGTGCCTCGGCATACTCCGCCCAAGGTCTGGGCACCCACTGCAACAAGATAAAGACAGAGATCATTCCTGTGATCAGATGAAAGTACAAGAAGTATAAATGCATACAAACGGGATACTCACGCTGCTCAGCTGAAGGGCGTTCACATCCCGCCGGTAGACATTGTGAGAAGAACGCTTGCTCTTCGTCCGGCACATGACCCAATCCCTCACCACAGGATAGGCCCTCTCCAACGGCTCCGTCCTCTTGGGCGCGAGGCCCGGAAGTAAGAGTACACCCACGCACCGTAAAACGGAATAGTCAATGACGATCTTTCGATCTTTGATGAAAGAAAGGAATTTATTTTGCTATCAAAGGGAAGGTTCATACCTCCAACAATAGCCTGTGTCCGACGGCGCCGGGGAAGTCCCCTTCTCCATCAACTCCGGACGAACCATGGCCCTCATGAAGCGGATAAGGACCGCAAAACCAAAGAAAGTGACCCAATCCCAACGCCCTAGGGAGCTCGGGTCGCAAGAAATGGAAGAAGCTTCGTCGTGACCTCTCACCCTTGTCTTCGAGGTAAATCGAAGACAAGAACCACCAAAGCCACAAAGCGAGCCCTCCGCTTTCACCTGTACAAGGAGGAGGAACCGTCTCCCTCCCATCGATCACCACCGATGTCGGGGTCTTCCCCGCGAAGTAATCTCGAACATAGGTACTGGGTACCAAACCCGGCACCGCAACAGCCTTCGGCGACAGGTTCCAGCCGATCAACCTCCTCGCCTCGGCCGAATCCGCTCTCATGCCAGCCTCCGGCCACACCATCTCCTCGATCCGCCGCACCTGCAGAAATCATGCCGTAATCCTCCAAGGTGACTCCCACCTCACCAAAGGGCAGGTGAAACGTGGAAGTCGTATCCCAAAATCGATCCAAGAAAGCGCGGACCAGGCTAAGGTTGGCCCGCAACTTCCTCTTCACGATATCCCTCCAGACCTGAACCAGAGGACCGAACGCTCCACGCTCGATCATGGCCCTCTCCTCCTCCGACAGCCGCTCGTAGTGCTCCATCGCCGTCGTGTACCCCGAGAACGACCGGATATTCCCGGCCTCCTATTATGATTCGAAATAAAGCTATCTTTAATTTTGAAGTAAATTTGAAGGAAATTTGAGCAAGAAAAAACAGAAAGAGGATAAGTAATGAGTTAGGGAATTCTTATTTACCAAGCTCTTCACCGTCCTGTAGGACAAGTGACCCTCTGCAGCCCACACAAGGTGCCTACTCTCCCTGTGTCTCGGCCACGTGGGAGCTCCTCTCAGCTGACGACCCCCTCGTCCGAGGTGGGCTCGTCGCGGAATCTCCTCCTCATCAGCAACCTCCTCCTCAGGAACCTCGTCTGCGGCAGCCATCACCGCGTCGGTGAAAGCCTGCTCCAAAGCCTCCTCAACCGCACTGGCGTCTATGTCCATGGGGTCCTCCGGAAGTAGAAGCATCATCACCGCAGACATTAAAGTGAATTCAGGCCGCGTCACGTGACGACAAGCCTTTGTTAAGTAGTTATTTCGAGCCTTCAAGGCCCGGGAATTCCCCATATTCTCACCAACTCAATCACTCATGTGATAAATTGAGTCAAGTCAAGTCAAAATCAAAGCCTAGTTCCGGGTTCGAGTCGAAAATTCGGCAGCATTTCGCTATAATGGCGGTTATGCCCTAAAAAGGTGCCCTGCAAAAGTTGTCACAAACCAAAATTCCAAGATGACAGGAAGTTTACCCATCACCCAAGGGTCCCAAATATCAAGTTTCATCACAAATGGGCAATCCTAAGGCCATTTTCGAAGCTATTTTCGATCTAGTCGTGAAACTAGTCTCAAAATTCGCTCAAGGGCTCAAAACTCGATGAAAATTCAAAGTGAATACATGGTTATGTTCCTAACATTGCCTACTATCCATTTCTAGCATCAATTTGGCAAGACAAATCCATTTGGGGGAAAAGCCCCAAATTTTCGAGTAAATGGGTCGAAAACCCTAATGTTTGCGGCTCAAAATTCGACAAATACGGATGATTAATGCAAGATTAAAACACATACCTCGATTAGTCATATTTCAAGCAAGCTTTTGAATCCAACCTTGACGGAAATGGTGAAGATTTGAGAGAGAAATTGAAAGATTTGTGTTTCGAAATAATGAATTAAAACCCTCTGATTTCGCGTTTTTACGCAGAATTGTCAAATTGGGGAAAGGACGCAGCAGGCGCTGCGCCTCTTCCAAGAGACGCACTCTTCTTTGCGCCTCTTCCTTTTGTTCCCTCCTTACGAATTTTCGAAAATTCGTTATGAGTTCGTTATTCGTGGGCCCATCTTTGGTGCGCCTCTTCCTCGATGACATTTGTATCATTTTGGTCCGTTTCGACGATTTCTTCGTTCCGGCCCGCATTTTATCCAAGCGACAATATTTTGCAAGATCGTCCAAATTCATTTTATCCTCGCAGCAGATTTTTGCAAAGTATTGCTCATTTTGTTTCAAATTGCAGATGGTATTTTGCAAAGATCGCTCACTTGAAGTTTCTCCCATGACGATCAAGATGCTCCTAATCGTCAAAATAATCACCCAACGAGAGTTTGCTTGAGGACAGAGACAAGCAGATTCCCGCCAAAATCATCAGTATATTCCCCAACAAGAGTTTGTTTGAGACCAACGCAAGCAAATTCAGCCTATAAATTTCGCCAAAGTTCGCTTGAGACCGACGCAAGCAGACTTCCCCAGCAGTTTCTACCGACGTCCTGCTGTTATTTTTTTATGTATATCTCTTGTTCCCCGCAGAGTTCGACCAAAGTTCCCTGTGACCCCCTAATGCCTTCAGACACCAAGTTATCTTCAGACCAATGAATTTTTTCTTTCGAAGCGTCTTCAGTTCCGCTTCACCCAGGGGTGTCTCAGGTATGGTCTCTTCTTATGGCTGGCGAGCCTCCTTACGTAGTCTAATGGACTTTAAACGACCCTCCCCGATAGTCGGCAGACTCTAAAATGTTCCCGACGATAGGTCCTTGGCTCAGACCCCTTGAGCCGCCTCGCGTCGCCATAGTCGTCAGGTTGTAATCTTCGATTGACCTGATGGCTATACTTTGACTTTCGCCTTGTCCAAGCCTCAGTCAAAGTGGGGGCTCTGTAGACACCTCGTTTCTGCACCCCTCGCAAACCACCCGGTGATGATTGGGCCGCATGTTTGATTCGCGGAACGATTAGTGACAGTTCGTAAGATTATCGTCAAGTGATTGCTCAAAAATTAATGTCAACCTCTTAGTTGTCATCTACGTGCCGATACGGTCGTTTTGGCAGTAATTAGAGTACATTCGGAGTCCGGGTCAAAAACCGTCTCCATTTTCTGATAACTGTTAAATCCCGAGTCAGAATGTTCTGGAATGTTCCGGATATTTCTATTCCATATTTCTCAAATTTTATCTTTTGGCAAATAATATCCCGTAATATTCAAAAGATAATCGAATTAAATCCGTCCTACCATAACTTAAACACGGAAATCTTTCTTAAACAGGAGGAAACCTCCTGGGAATAGACGCAAGCCAGTCTTTGCGCCTCTTCCAAAGAGACGATGGCTGCCGCGCCTCTTCCCGTGCCCTTCTTTGCATGATTTACGTATCTTTTTTATATCTTTCCGAGATTCACTTCCAAAGAGTCTCCAAAACCCTATTCCTTCACGTGATTAGTATAAATAGGAGCTTTCGTTCCTCATATTTCTCACGCGAGTGTCCGCCCTTCTCTTCTCCCTTTGCATTCTAGACTTTGTTCTTACTAATTGGCGCCTACGTGTTTGAACATTCGACCACGTAAGCTCGGATCTTTCCGGGTACCAGCCTCTCCGTTGCATGACCGACCAATTTGACCACTACACAATAATCAATCTAATTAATCATCTTGTTAAATCGTTTTCCTCTTTCGAGGGCATTCTTTCCTTGCATTCGCGTCGAGCAATTACTAATCGATTTTCTTAGTTCATCTCGTTCCGTCAACATGTAAGTCTGAGGGTGTATTAATTCTCTTTTTTATTGTATTTTATTTATTGTATAACCCATTGTAAGATCTATGTCGAATACACCCTTAAAACCGATTTCTAAAACCGTGCTTTAAAACTCTGTTTTTGCGGATTTCCAGTAGACAGACGAAGAGAAAGGACGCAGCAACTGCTGCGCCTCTTCGAAGGAGCGCGGCACCTGCTGCGCCTCTTCGTGAGGCTGCCGCAGTTCCTGCTTCTTTTCTTCTTCCTCCGTCCTCTGTAATTCGTGTCAAAATTGTTTATTTTCTTTTGTTCGTCTGTTAATTCTTCATCATTAATAATTCATATGTATATTATTCATTCATCATCCACATGTTTAATTGTTCCGACTTAAATCCCTTATAACCAATATTCGCGGGTTTTCGTCATTAATATTCAATTCGAGTTTTAGAAGTTCAATTTCATCATATTGAGTTTCTGGAATTTACCTTTGATATATTTTCATATTTTTGTCATGTATTCGCCATTAATCCATCATGTTTAGTCTAATTAATTGTTTAGTTTGTTTTATTCATGTTTGTAATTATTAATCTCATTCATTAACATCGACCCTTCACATAATTAATCCGTCTTATTTCCGTCTCATCCATGTTTTACTGTTTTTATGACTTTAATCATATGTAAATAATCCATTAATCACTTTCATCCGAGCAAATAATTCAATCAATCCTTAAAATTAACAATTAACATTAACGGTTTGCAGTTCCGGCTTCACAGCCAGAACTCACCTTTGGAACAGACGCAGCAGTTGCCGCGCTTCTTCCAAAGGGCGATCCTCGCTGCGCTGTTCAGTGGTGAATTCGCCTCTCGAACTCCTTTTCTGCCTTGACGTAGTTTAATTAGTCTACGTATTAATCAACTAATACTCGTATTATCACCTTCTGACTTGTTCATATTTCTTTGTTTTATTCTTTTGTTCTTTTTTTATCAAATCATCCGTTTTAAAGGTATTTTCGACATAAATCGCCTATTCCAATGTAATTAATGTAATTTTCATGATTGTTATAGTTTATATTCATTGTATTTCTTTTATCACTTGAATGCTTTCACATGTAATGAACATTAAATCCAACTTCGACATTAATTGTTTGCTAACTAATTGTTCACCGACTTAGTCTAATTCACATGCTAGGATTAATTCAATGGATGTTGCATTGCATGCATATAGCCGACGATATATCAAGTACGAATAAACTCCCTAATCATTAGTAGAGGCCGCTATCGAGGCGGGCGGGATTAGGTGTTCGATCAAAAGAGCTTCCTAATACGTACCCTCACCCCTTACTCCAGATCTCCGTGAGCACCCATGTTCATTGGCATCCACGAGAGTCATTCTAGACATAGAATGCTAAGGGTAACGATTGCTTAGTGTTCATGTCACTACTTTGTGTCTTGACATGACACGAGGTATTCGAACGGTTCCAATTTCCCATAAAAATTGGTGGCGACTCCTTACAAAATGCAAACGCTTGTTGTTTCCGAGCTCCCCTCGTCCCAAGCGCCCCCGTGGGCGGCCCGCTGTCCACAGTTTTTCATTGTGGCGGACTCCTTCTGGTAAGCCTCATATGCTTCCCTAGTGGCGGCGGTTGACCTAGTAGTAGGTTCGGGTGGAGAGGCCTCGGTAAGGTAACGAAGCTTGTCGTCACCTTGGGCGGCTAATTTGAGTTGGGCATCCCAATCGGAGAAATTTGACCCATTCTTTTCAAGTTTACATCGATCCATGAAGGATCGGAGCCATGATGAATTAGCGAGAGGTGTGGCGCTAGGGGTTGGTGTTGCCATTGTAGGGAAATATCCGTAAAATTCCCTTATAATTAAGGATTATAACGCAAATTTAACATGTGAATAAAGGTCATAAACGAAAAACAAGAGAAAAACGATAAAGAACAAGAATTAACCTCGGGTCCTTGTGCAATTCGGCCTAATGAACAGAAATCAATATAGATTTCCTCCTAATCGTTGCACCCAAGACCGTCTGAGACTATGCCCCTTGTGCTAGAAATTACTCTCTAATTGCCTTGCAATATTGAGAGAGTTTTTGTGAGGTTTTCGATGTGAGATCTAGGTTTCAGAGAGAATGCCTCCAAAAACCTAATTTTTGTGCAAATGAATGAAATTAGGTCAAAAAGGAGAGAAGCTCACCTTTTTGTTCCTCTTTGGTTCGGCCGTGAGGTTCATTAAGGAGGGAGTGGGCTTTCCACTTTCTCCTTATTTTAACTCGTGGTCCGACTCAAAATGCTAAAATGTATATGACGGGTTTTTAATTATAAATCGTCATCCGTCATCGGATATTAAAACATCGACTAGTAACATGAATTAGTCGATATATTAATACATGTCCGATAATGACAATATTGTATAATTAATTAAGTTCAATATACATTAATTAAATATAATCGTTTATATTCAATTTATGAATTAACTGCTTAATTCACTTTAGCCATTATTATTTAATCCGTATTAAATAATTATCTCAACATCGCGTTTGACTAATTATTAGTCAATAACTCCGACTAACTGCTTAGTCATATTAGGCATCAACATGACTGTATTTTCATACTGTCACATCTCTCAAACGTATCTTATAGGTGTGACTTTTAGGGACCAATTGATCACCGCCATCGTATGACAATAACGTCAAACTTATCTAGCAAGCCAACCGTTATTGATAAACGTGGACCAACCGATAATAATACAAAAGTATGCCCATTGATCCTTTTAGAGATTTATATGTCATTGCACTAGTTGTGTAGGACACCAGCCCAAAGAAACTCCCACTTGTCCGTACAAGTGTACGTGCAATAACGTTATCCGCACTAACCGGAGGACACGGCTCCAACAAACTCCCAGTTGTCCGTACAAGTGTATGTGCGATAACCGATTCTCATATCCATTTAAAATTTCTCCCACTCAATGTAAAACAATTTGCAGATCCGTATCCGCAAAGGTCGTATTTTACAATCGATCCGTATCAAGAGTGGTTTCCCCGACTAGAGAGTAACTTAAGCGATAAAAACGAATCCGTATTCGAGCATGGCTATGCATTTCGATTCTGACTCCTCGAGTGGCCCCGAGAAATATCGAGTACCGATAAAGGCTGAATATTTCCTTCAACTCGACTCCTGCCGATCTAAGCACAACATGAAATGACCCAAAAAAAATCTACTTGGCCCCCTGTTACGGATGACCGTGAGAAAGAAACCAAAGTCACCCAAAATCGCCTTAGTCTCAAAAGACAAGTCGATAGTCAAAAGAATCGACTCTTAGGATCACCATGGAGGTCCTATCCACGACCTGGCACCGAATGTTATAAAGCATTTAGGACTCCACGTCGTTGTCACAATTGTGTCCTACGAGATATCCGTATAACTCGCCCTCGTGATTGGTCGGTCAATCGTTTGACTTATGGCTCGTTGAACCCACCATCAACCAACGTCACAAAATAATTGCCGAGTTATCAGCTCATGTGGGCAATTAAGGACCAAAATATAATGTTTGTTCAGTTCACTTTGTGGTGTTCAAAAATTGTCGTACAATTCCACATGAAAAACAAAATATATAAATATCAAAACGATGATGTCGTATAGAGTACACAAGAAAATGAATCTAATCCATAAAAGAGTACTACAACTCAGGAACACGTTTAATTCCCATGGAATTAACATGCCCTTCATGCTTATCTTGTCGTAATGGTTTAGTGAGAGGATCGGCTATATTATCATCTGTAGCAATCTTTTCTATCACTACCTCCTTTTGCTCCACGTAATCTCGGATTAGATGAGCTTTCCGTTGTACATGTCTAGACTTGTTGCTAGACTTAGGCTCCTTAGCTTGGAAGATGGCACCTCTATTGTCGCAATAGATGGTGATCGGGCCATTCGAACTAGGCACTACAGATAGTCCTTGTAAGAACTGACGCATCCATATCGCTTCCTTTGCGCCTTCGACGCGGCATAGTACTCGGACTCGATCGTCGTAGAATCTCTTTGTAACACTTTGTTTGGAACTCTTCCACTGATCAGCGCCCATTAAGAGTAAAAACGAATCCAGACCGAGATTTCGAGTCATCTCGATCCGTTTGGAAGCTAGCATCTGCAGAATCGGTTGCGCATAGCTTTTGTTCGCCTCCATAAGTCAATGCCCAATCTTTAGTCCTCCGTAGGTACTTAAGAATGTTCTTTGACAGCCATCCAATGTGACTCACCTGGATGTTGGAATCGACTCGTCATACTCAATGCATATGCCACGTCCCGACGTGTGCATATCATGGCATACATGATTGATCCTATAGCCGAGGCATAAGGAATCCTGTCATGCGCTCTTTCTCTTCCGGTGTCTCTGGTGCCTGAGACTTGCTCAAATGCACCCCCGGAGCCATAGGAAGAAACCCCTTTTTTGAGTTAGTCATGCTGAATCTCTCTAGTATCTTGTCTATATAAGACTCCTGACTGAGAGATAACATCCGACGTGATCTATCTCGATAAATACGGATGCCCAAAATTCTTTGTGCCTCACCCAGATCTTTCATCTGGAAATGGTTTTTCAACCATACTTTTACCGAAGTTAAGAGAGGTATGTCATTCCCAATCAGGAGTATGTCATCAACATACAATATTAGGAAGACAATCTTGCTCCCACTCGACTTGATATATAGACATGGTTCCTCGACCGATCGAGTAAATCCATTTTCTTTAATCACTTGGTCGAAACGATGATTCCAACTCCGAGAAGCTTGCTTAAGTCCATAGATGGAACGCTTAAGCTTGCACACTTTCTTAGGATGTTCTGGATCGATGAAACCTTCGGGTTGTACCATGTACAACTCCTCCTCCAAATAACCGTTTAAGAAGGCGGTTTTCACATCCATCTGCCAAATTTCATAGTCATGAAAAGCGGCAATCGCTAAGATAATCCGAATGGAACGCAGCATGACTACGGGTGCAAAAATTTCATCGTAGTGCAGACCTGACACTTGGGTGAAACCTTTAGCAACTAGTCGTGCTTTATAGATATCTTGTTGGCCTTCCACAGAATGCTTTATCTTGTAAAGCCATTTGCATTGAAGGGGACGAACCTTAGCAGGTAAGTCAACAAGATCCCATACGTTGTTCTCATACATGGAGTCCATCTCGGATTGCATGGCCTCAAGCCATAGCTTTGAGTCGGAACTAGTCATGGCACCTTTATAGGTTGCGGGTTCACTACTCGTTAAGAGCAGAATGTCATCTATGTCATGTTCCTCGACCATACCAATGTATCTGTCCGGAGGAATAGAGACTCTACCCGACCTCCTAGGTTCCTCAGGAATACTAACCGCAGCCGGGATTGAAGGAACTGGTTCCTCCAATGGTTGCTCGGTATTTAGTTCTGGAACCTCCGACAGCTCGAAGGTTCTATTACTCTTCGCGTTCTCGAGAAATTCCTTCTCTAAGAATGTCGCACTAGCCGCAACAAATACACGTTGTTCGGTTGGCGAATAGAAGTAATGACCAAATGTTCCTTTAGGATAACCTATAAAGTATGTCTTGACCGATCGCGGGCCGAGCTTATCCTCGTGTCTCCACTTGACATAAGCCTCGCAGCCCCAAACCCGTATAAAGGACAAGTTAGGGACCGTTCCCTTCCATAGTTCATATGGAGTCTTGTCTGACTTTAGACGGACTTCGGTTAAGTATTAGAGCGGTGATGAAGAAGAGCATAACCCCACAATGAGTCGGGCAACACGGTGTGACTCATCATGGATCGAACCATATCAAGTAGTGTTCGATTTCTCCGTTCGGACACACCATTCAACCGAGGTGTTCCGGTGGAGTTAATCGTAAGGCAATCCCACGAGTCCTTAAGGTGTTGATCAAACTCGTGAGAAAGATACTCGCCACCACGGTCTGATCGTAGTGTTTTAATCTTTCTACCCAGTTGGTTCTGTACCCGATTCTGGTATTCTTTGAATTTCTCAAAGTACTCACTTTTATGCTTCATTAAGTAGACATAGCCATATCTACTTAAATCGTCCGTGAAAGTGATGAAATACCTATAGCCTTCTCGTGTGGTGATTGACATAGGTCCACATACATCCGTGTGTATGAGTCCTAATAGGTCAGGAGCGCGCATTCCAACACCTTTGAAGGAAATTCGAGTCATCTTGCCAATGAGACATGATTCGCACGTGCCAAATGATTGAAAATCAAAGGCCGAGATAGCTCCATTCTGTATGAGCTGTTTAACGCGTTTCTCATTAATGTGTCCCATACGGCAGTGCCATAGATACGTTTGATCTTTGTCACCAACCTTTAACTTCTTATTCATTACGTGCAATATTTCGGTGGTCTGATCTAAAACATAAATTCCATTCATGGAGACTGCCTTGCCATAAATCATATCGTGTAATGAGAAAATGCAAGTATTATTCTCTATTACAAATGAAAAACCAAGTTTGTCAAGTGGAGAAACTGAAATAATGTTTTTGGATAGACTGGGTACATAATAGCAGTTATATAAAAATAACTCAAATCCGCTAGGAAGCTGGATCACATATGTTCCCCTCGAGACGACAGCCACTCGTGCTCCATTCCCGACACGCAGGTCCACCTCACCCTTTACGAGGGGTTCGATGTTTCGGAGGCCCTGCACATGATTTCACAAATGAGAACCACAACCAGTATCTAGTACCCAAGTTCCGTAACTTGCGTGGTTAATCTCAATCATATGAATAAAAGAAGAAGAAGAAGAAGACATACCAACAGGATTAACGCGACCTGCTTTTATGTCCTCATGGTATACAGGACATGTACGCCTCCAATGCCCAGTCTTGTGGCAATGATGGCATTCCATGTTACCGGTCTTGCTCTTTGTCGCGCCTGATGAGGTGCTCGACTCACCAGGCCCACTCTTACCTGATCCCGACTTCTTAAACTTCGGTTTACCTCTCGCTAGGTCCGCCTCGAGCTTTGCCCTTACCCTTGCCCCTTGTTTGACACAACGAGAACATCTGTTTCAGGCTCCCACTAAACTTCATGTCCTTCTCGGTCTGTACGAGAAGGGAGTGTAGTGCATGAGGACTTTTCGTCAAATCATTCATATAGTAATTGGCTCTAAAGAGCGCAAAACCATCGTGGAGTGAATAAAGCATGCGGTCAATCACGATGTTCTCACTGATCTTACAATCAAGTGCCTCCAGTTTCTCGACATTCTCAATCATGCTGAGAATGTGTGGGCTAACCGGTTGGCCCTTCTGGAGTTTCGCCTCAAAGAAGCGACAGGTATGCTCATAGGTCACGATTCTCGGTGCTTTCGAGAATTCCTTAGTGAGCGTGGTGAAAATCTTGTTCGCACCTTGGGCTATGAAGCGTTTCTGCAAATTGGATTCCATTGCAAAAATGAGTACGTTTTTAATCGCACCCGCTTCCATGACGAAATCGCTATACGTAGCGATCTCGTTAGCTCGGCCGTGGGGCCTGGGTTTGCGGGATGGGCTCGGTCGGATATCCGAGCTTCCGTCGCAATGGCAAAGATTCCGTAATGCCGCCTCCCGTCCGCGAAGTTTGATCCATCATTCTTGATCGAGTAGAGACCGATTCATCTGATTCATGAAGATCCGAAGCCAGGACTCACGGTCCAATGTGGCACTTCGCATTGGGTCGTTCATACGGCCAGCCATTTTGTTATTAGCAGTTTAATTGATCGTGAACTACACTGAAAACGAAAGGAAAAACAAAACGAAATAAGCAACTCATCGTGGTGATTTAAGTCTATTTAAAATTCATTTTAACGTGTAGACTCATTGCACTTGTATAATCGATCTACCTCAAGAATTATACAAATGATCCCAAGACTCAATTTCTGTAAATTGATAAGCCAACTGTTTGGCTAGTTCTACCGTTAGAACTCTTGGTCGATAGATTTCCGTAAATCCTATCTATAGTCCACTATAATCACAGGATCGTACGAGTGACCACAGTGTTGAGATAAAATAGGTCAATCAGTTCCAACTTACCCGACGTAGAAGGGGTCATATTATGCCTACCGACGAAGAAGGGATTCATTGGAGTTTGACCTATAAAGACTATTCTCAATTTTTGTTTATACGAGGAAGATCCCATCAACTTAGTTTTAATTCATTTTAAGTGAACGAAAAACTAGCATTGCGTGAAAGAATTAATTTAGGTGATGGCTTATTTCAAACATGTGATATCTGTATATCAAAGAAACCTAACGCGTAACCTCTATATGACTCAGTTTTCATGCAAATATTAGGTGGTTTGGTTTTAGGCGGAATATGATGCAAATTATCGTTACAAAAAAATAAAAGAATGCAAAACGTAAATAAAAGTCCTAGTGTGGCCTATCCTAGTAAAAAGAACATAATACAACTTTGGAATCCACCGTTGGACCCGAGAAGCTTGTCTTGATGTTCCATCTTTGTCCATGCAGCGGGAGTGAGCATCCGACCCCATCTTTGGTCTTCTCAATATTACAATTTAAAAATTACAAAATATAAACCTATTTACATTCTAAATTAAAAACTGTAATTACAAGGAAAAATCAAAACAGAGATGCGAGATCTCAAAATACAACCAAGACCGTGTTCCATCATTACGGTAACACGTTCTACTAAGGCCACACTAAGTTACAACCGTTTGTAAAATTAAATACGTAATTAAAAACATTCATGGCATTCAAAAGTAACGATAAATAAAAATGCATCAACTAAAATGAAATTTATTCGTGACATAATTCCGTAATTATGTTAAATTTATCCAAACCACCTTTTAACGATTAAAATTATGTGACAAAACCGCTTCTATCAACTTAATTTTAATTCATGATAATCCGTTACTTTAAATTGCTTTAAAATAACTAAATGGTACGTGAGTGAACCGTTTCACTATCAAGCGAGTGCATAAAATCCGTATTGTATGCATTTTATGGCCGAAAAAAAAATAAAACACGAATTTTTTTTTTCTTTTTTCTTTTTCACGGCTGGACCGTGACAAAACATCAAAAAAAAATTTTTTTTTTTCAGCAGCTAATTGCCGAGACCATTGGCAAATAACAAACATAATCGATTTGACAAAAACATCAATTGTAATTTAGAGCTAATTCGCATAAAATTAAATCTACAATTGATAAAACCTAAACATATTGCTATGAAGACTAACAATATGCAAAAACAAAACGAAAACAAAACATCGTCTGATCAGACGGGAACTGTTTGTCACGGTTTTCAATAAAAAAAACACAACCGTGTATACATGGCACGGTTTTCAAGGCAAAACAAGATCGTTTCAAATCGTTTTATGAAAATCACAATGAAAAATTTACGTGGCCTCGCTCTGATACCACTTGTAGGGAAATATCCGTAAAATTCCCTTATAATTAAGGATTATAACGCAAATTTAACATGTGAATAAAGGTCATAAACGAAAAACAAGAGAAAAACGATAAAGAACAAGAATCAACCACGGGTCCTTGTGCAATTCGGCCTAATGAACATAAATCAATATAGATTTCCTCCTAATCGTTGCACCCAAGACCGTCTGAGACTATGCCCCTTGTGCTAGAAATTACTCTCTAATTGCCTTGCAATATTGAGAGAGTTTTTGTGAGGTTTTCGATGTAAGATCTAGGTTTCAGAGAGAATGCCTCCAAAAACCTAATTTTTGTGCAAATGAATGAAATTAGGTCAAAAAGGAGAGAAGCTCACCTTTTTGTTCCTCTTTGGTTCGGCCGTGAGGTTCATTAAGGAGGGAGTGGGCTTTCCACTTTCTCCTTATTTTAACTCGTGGTCCGACTCAAAATGCTAAAATGTATATGACGGGTTTTTAATTATAAATCGTCATCCGTCATCGGATATTAAAACATCGACTAGTAACATGAATTAGTCGATATATTAATAAATGTCCGATAATGACAATATTGTATAATTAATTAAGTTCAATATACATTAATTAAATATAATCGTTTATATTCAATTTATGAATTAACTGCTTAATTCACTTTAGCCATTATTATTTAATCCGTATTAAATAATTATCTCAACATCGCGTTTGACTAATTATTAGTCAATAACTCCGACTAACTGCTTAGTCATATTAGGCATCAACATGACTGTATTTTCATACTGTCACATCTCTCAAACGTATCTTATAGGTGTGACTTTTAGGGACCAGTTGATCACCGCCATCAGTATGACAATAACGTCAAACTTATCTAGCAAGCCAACCATTATTGATAAACGTGGACCAACTGATAATAATACAAAAGTATGCCCTTTGATCCTTTTAGAGATTTATATGTCATTGCACTAGCTGTGTAGGACACCAGCCCCAACAAACTCCCACTTGTCCGTACAAGTGTACGTGCAATAACGTTATCCGCACTAACTGGAGGACACCGGCTCCAACAGCCATTTGTTATGAGAAAAGAAGTGGTCTACAAAACAAAATAGAAGGAGTAAAACAAATGTCGTTTTAATAATAATATTCGTAAAAATTGTGACTTAAACAAGTTTTATTGCATTTTTTTAGTGACCTCTACCCAACTAGATAAATGATTCGAAGACCCAAATTCATATCAACTTAGGCACGGGGTAGCCGATGAAACCTTTATCAATATAACTTGGTGGATTAACCTTTTAATCGATTCTACTTTTAGAACTCTTGGTCGATAAATTTACTCTAATATTTATCTATAGCCCAAAACACATCCGACAAGGGCACGGGGTAGCCGGTGAAACCCTTATCAGAAACTTTTGTTGAGTTCAATCCAAATTTCGAATAAATGTGTCCATTATCCAAACCCATATTAATTTGGGCACGGGGTAGCCGATGAAACCCTCATTAACATGAATTCGGTGGATAGACATTCATCACCCACTTCCCCTACGTAACAAGGTTTGTACCCCGGGGTGGCCGAGTGCACTCCCTCGCGAAATAGGTTTTCATGGTTTCTACTCTTTGGTAAGGCTATGTCTCAATTGATTGTTTTAGCGAGAGGTCATGTCAATTTATTATCTATCACGTTTTAAGTGAACTAAAATGGTGAAGTACGATAATTGTAATTGACACGGTCGATAAACTCGATGAAAGAAGATGCATGTTTTAGTTATGGCGATTTAGCGATGCATGCGACATATAAATAAAATGCAAAGCATAAAAAAATAAATCCTAGTATGGCCTTCCTAAAAATAGAAAATCTAATTAACTATTACATATTCGGAAACCAACACCATTGGTCCCTTGAACTTCGGTTGTGGCACGCATCTCGATGTAATACCGTCTTTATGTATCGCCATCTTGAAGAAATTCCGTCTTTGGGAAATCCGAAATAAATAAAATTACATAATGAATTACATAATTTCCTATTATACATTTGTAACTAAAATAAAATAAATCTATTAAATTACAAAACGGTGATACGAGATCACAATAAATTACAACCGAATCGATATTCCCATACATTTCGGGTAATACCAATTAAAAACTAAGGCCATACTAAGTAAAAACTACATAATTCAAAAATTACATAAAATAAAATTATGACAATTATAAAGATAATGCAGCATTATAATATGTATGAACATGCCCAATTTTATGCTAAATCGCCTTTAAATAGCCAATATCGTATATTTCTCGGTTTTTACGGATTTGCGTGATTTCAACATTTTATAATCACAAAAATACATAAATTCATATTTATGCATAAGTTAATTACCCTAACCTCTTAGGACTCAAAATTTAGTCTTCACTAATTATTTGACCATAATTAACTAATATTTCTAAAATTGTTCATTAATGGACCTAAATTACAAAAATAAGCTTAAAACTTCAAATAAATCATAAAATTTCAAATAAATTCAAAATTTGAAATTTCAACTCATGAACATTCTGGAAAAATACCATGACACTCATAATGTTCAAAAACTTAGGTTAAAAATTTCGAAATTTTTTTCGGAAAAACAATGTTGCGGTTTATCGGTTTTTAACAAAATAATCATAAAAACATGAGAAAAATTATATTCATCAACTTTTCAATTTCAGATCTGAAAAAGATAAAAAAAATGCAACATATGATGTTTGTCATAGAGTATGTTTTATTAATATTTCACTAATTAAGTCACTATTTATGCTATTTTTCTTCAAAAAATCATAAATCATGCATAAAGACTTCAATATAGCCTATTATTTTACACATATCTTGTAAAATTGCATGTGACAACATAATAAATTTCTATGACCAGATTCGAAATTTATCTCATATTAACCTATTTTTCACTTAAAACCGATTTTAATAATGAAAAATCCATTTTTCGAGCATAAGAAGTCCAAAAATTATGAACATTTACAGGTTATCTCAAAATAATATATGTGACAACATATCCAAAAATCACAGGAAAATTCGAAGTTTAGCTAATTTTAGTCTGAAAATGACATTCTATTCATAAAATCATATTTTTAATGCCATTATTGTATAATATGAACAATAAAAATCCATAAATTAACCAAAATATCCTAAAAACATTTTAGGACCAGAAATTTTAACATGCATAATGATTTTCATGATATATCATAATAACACAAATTTAACAAGTTTTATGTATTAATCATATAACTCGGAAAAACTTTTAACCGATTTGCGTGCAAACAACCAAGGCTCTGATACCAATTGAAGGAAAAGTAAATCTATATACTTAACATATTCATATATGTTTTAATTTAATTTGTCATAAAATTAATGGTGATCTTATGCATGCAAACTATAAACAATTTAAGGAAGAAATCTTTATCTTACATTGGAATATAGGTTTATATGGGCACAAGAGAGATCTCCTTTCTCTCTTGTTCTTGTGCTTTCCTTAGTGGAAGAACTAAGATCCAAGTGTAGGATCTCTCCCAAAGCTTTATACCCAAGGCACACTCTTAATAAAATTAATATTATGTAAACTAGACAATATTAATTTTGTAAGAAAAATTGACCCAAAAATATTATGGAACTCTCTATTTTTCGGTTAGAGAGAAGGAAGAGAAAGAAGAGTTTTTATCTTTCTAAAACTCAAATTTTAGATGAAATGAAAAAAATAAAAATACACTAATGTCATTTATTGTGATAGGCTAATCATCTTGACAAATTGTTAATGGTTAAAAGTAGATCTATATACTCATTGTGCTTAATTAGTGTATTTTTAGATTGGTCATATTCAACAATTGACGGTTCGGATGGTGATCACAAATGTTGATCATAATGATCACATGGTGGTGAAGCAATTCGGTATAATTTATTACTAAAGGATATGATGGGAACAATTCTTTAGTGCCAATCAGTAACACATAGATCAAATGTGACTCTAGCCATGTCTACCCAAACCTTGGTGACGCACGTAAGCAATTTTTTAGTAATCTATAATATGTACCACTCTCGGATTATTTTTTATGAGTATTTAAACATTTGATCTCATATTAAAGTTATTATCTAGTACATGAATTCATCATAGTCCATTTGCATTATCTAACTATATTAATATTGTTCGAGTATCTTAATTAAACAGAGGTATATACCTTCCTTTACAAAGGAAAAGTATCTTAATGTTAATAGACTAAGATACACGCATGTTTATGTATCGCCAAGAATTTATGATATAGGCTAATATTTCTTGTTAGAAATCTATATCTCATATACTACATATTCTTATATGTTTCAAATTAATTTAGTCATAAAATTAATTACTAGATCTTATGCATGCAAATTAAAACAAAAGAGATAAGAAAATCAATTAATTGTAATTGACACGGAGAAATTGCAAAACTTTAAAGTTACATAAATGAGAAAATGTCAAAAAGTATAATCCTAGTCAACTACTCTTTTGTGTAAGAAAATACTAGTCGATCACAACTATCTTGGGTCATTATTGTTAATAGCAACTTTATCAATATTTCAATTGGGTAACGCCCAATGTTATTTTGATTCATTAAATAACCTATATCAAGGTCTAAATAACATGATCTCCTTTGAGTATTTATAATAATTAAAGCCTATGTCTCAATCAAAATAACAAAATTGCATCATAAACACTTTGCTTTACTTCCTTAATGCTTCTGCAAGCACTTAAGGGTAATCTTTATGGCTTACTTGGTAAAGATTACTTAAATTCGATTTTGAAAACAATTCATCATACTCAAAGTATATGAAGTGTTATACATCATTACTCATTTAATTGATCCGGCAGCGGAAGTAAATGAAATCAATCAAATATGTTCAATTTAATTGAACTAGTCATGAATCTTATCAACATAAGACTTCTTATTGACACTAATATCATGTGGATTTATCTTCATAAAACCGGATATTCAAGATGTATTATAGTACTCCAAAAGTCTTAAATTATTCGCAATGATCAATATGTCATCCACATATAAGACTAATTAAAATTTCCGTAACTCCCACTAAACTTCATGTGTAAACACAACTTCTCGACTTTTCTTACCAATTGAAGGAAAAGTAGATCTATATACTTAACATATTCCTATATGTTATATTTTAATTTGTCATAAAATTAATGGTGATCTTATGCATGCAAACTTATAAACAATATAAAGAAGAAATCTTTATCTTACATTGGAATATTGGTTTATATGGGCACAAGAGAGATCTCCTTTCTCTCTTGTTCTTGTGCTTTCCTTAGTGGAAGAACTAAGATCCAACTGTAGGATCTCTCCCAAAGCTTAATACCCAAAGCACACTCTTAATTAAAATTAATATTATGAATACTAGACAATATTAATTTTGTAAGAAAAATTGACCCAAAAATATTATGGAACTCTCTATTTTTCGGTTAGAGAGAAGGAAGAGAAAAGAAGAGTTTTATCTTTCTAAAACTCAAATTTTAGATGAATGAATAATAAATAATACACTAACTACATTTTAGTGTATATTAGGTAAAATAAGATGAAAAACCAAAGAGGTTTTTCATCTCAAAAAACCGGGTGGAAGAGGGGGGGCAAAGGGAGCCAATGCATGCTAGAGTTGTTCTTCACAATGAGCATTAGGGTTGCATGGCTAGTTTAGTAGGTAATCATTGTGCTTACCACTAACAAAATCAACTTAATTTAAGCCTAATCCTCCTCTTAATTTTCGGCACACATAGATAATATGGACTCCATATTATCTTTGTCAAAATGTTAATTTGTCTTATGTCACATGTCATATGTAACATAAATTTGTTATGTATTTTTAACATATTAAAAATCAACGTATTAATAAAAATACGTCATACACAAAAATCGACTTAGTAATTCATAATTACTTGTACCAAAATATTTTACCAATTTATAAATCACAATAACTTGTATTTATAATAATTCATTCAATTTCAATTGTTTCCTTAAACAATAATTTCATCTGAGTAATGAAACAATTCGGTTACTCAGACCGTATCTCATTTAATCAAACTTTAATGAGATACGTAAATAATACTTCCAAAATCTTCCGTCAATTTTAAATATTTTAATTGACTCGTAACGTTATACGATCAATTAAATGATCAATTAAGAGTGTTGCCCTATAGGTATGACCTAGGGGATCAACTGATCAACACCGTCGCACGACAGTAATGTCAAACTCTAGTCAGCCAATCATTACCGATATGTGTGGACCAGTTGACAGTAAAATATTACTTCCCAATTGTATCCTTTATAATGAGATTTAAACATGTGATCATCATGATCAACAGTCGTGATCGCATTATTGTCGGAGGACACATATTCGAACAATCTCCCACTTGTCCTCGACAAGTGTGCGTCACCAATTCTCTTGTCCTATTACAATCTCCCACTCAATGCAAGGTGTCTATCAGGTC
Organism: Silene latifolia; assembly: GCF_048544455.1. Classification (NCBI taxonomy): domain Eukaryota; kingdom Viridiplantae; phylum Streptophyta; class Magnoliopsida; order Caryophyllales; family Caryophyllaceae; genus Silene; species Silene latifolia. The sequence continues at coordinate 120,036,065 of NC_133534.1, forward strand.
GTACTTGCAAGTGATCATATCGAGAGTGGTTTCCTCGATCTGGAGAATAACTGATTGACCAGATTTATCCACCATGGATACATTCCGAGCGTGGCCACGCATTTCCAGTTCATTACTCCTCGAGTGGCCCTGAGATATTGTTATAACCCTGAGTAGGGGTGGACAATTCCTATCGCACTCATTCCCTTCAACTAGCCAAAGCCATCATAACCCAAAATATGCCCATTTGACCCCATTTACGAAGGTCGTAGTAACACAAATCAAAGTTAATTTGAAACTGTGCCATCTTAGGCGAATAGTCTTTAGTCAAAAGAATCGACTCATTTGAATACTATAGCAGCTCTCGCCACGACCAGGCTATATAAATTTGCCAGAACTCTATAAGCGGTCATTAGGCCCGACAAAAAATTCCTAACAGTCTGCCTATGTGATCGACTAGTCATCTCACATGACTTTATGGCACTTGAACTTGCCATCAATCGCATCACACTCTAGTCACTTCGAGACGTCACCTCATACAAGTGACTATGGGCAAATACAATGCTAGTCCATGTTCACTTTAACGGGGTTCAATTGTCTTCACAACCCGTTTGGATGTAACAAAATATATGGTGAGTTAATAATAACTCAAACGACAAATGTCGACATCACACTCGGGTAGTCAATACAAGATTACAACCTTGTGATGCATATCGCAATTATGTAAACACTTGTTGATTTCAACAGAAGTTTAACATGTTACGTGTCCATATGTTCAAACTTCTCAATCATATTATCCTTTACATTCATGTTATCACTCATAGCATTAACCTTACCAAGTACACACCAAGGTATTCTTCATTATTACTAATAATTTTATTAAGGCTCATTGATGTCATTACTCTAAGATCACCATTAATGAGATACGTATGTTATATTTTGCATAATAGCTACTACATAATAAGAATAAACTTAGCTATTATGTAAACCAAGTGAAGTAACAAGGGATAGTTTTCATGTAGTATACAACAAGGATTAATTTAGATGACATTGATGTCATCTAAATATACTTTTCCTTCCTATATCAAAACTCTTCAATATGCCCAAATAGCCGAACCTAGATTAATGATGTTAATTGACACAAAATCATAATTTTATCCTAAGTGTGCGTCACCAATTCGCTTGTTATGATGAACAAGGATTAATGATGTTTGCAATCCTCATTATTACTAAAATACCATTTAAGATCAAATGAGTATGTTTATTATTTTGTCCACCGTATTAATTCCTTCTAGAGTTTCATTATAGCCATACAAAATTAATATTGTGCTCATGATAAAGATATTCCTTCAATTGGTACCCTTACCATTTCCAACTTGTGCTCATGATACCACTTGTTGGAAATCTAGATCTCTTTACTTAACATATTCTTATATGTTTTAAATTTATTTAGTCATAAAATAAATTCTAGATCTTATGCATGCAAACTAAAATAAAAGAAGATAAGAAAATATTTTCTCACCATATGAATTTCGGCTATTTGGGCACCAACAAGATCTCCTTCTTGTTAGTTCTTGAGTTTTCCAATATTGGATGAACATACATGACCTCAAAATAGAAGCCCTCCAGTTAGTAGCACCCAAGACTATCCCTTAAACCCACAAACTAATATGTACTAGATATTTATATTGTGGTTTACCTTCAAATTAATTACTAATACTCATATATTACATTGATAATTTTTAGTAATCTTTTGAACAAATTTGAATCAAAAATTCATCCTTTTTTATGAAGATTAAAGAGAGAATAATTCATGAACTTTTGCATGTATTTTTAATGGTAGAGTGTGATAGGAAAAATAAAGAACAAAAGCACTCATCAAGTAGTGAGCCACACAGTTTGGGTGAGGAAGGGACCAATATATGGTCCTTCACTTTTCATTTTGTTCTTTTCTATACCTTAGGCTTGTAAGGCTAGTTGTAGGTTAGTTATCATTAGCTTATTTTATCTCATAAAATAATTCACCCACTAACTTCCTTTACACTCTTATTTCGGTCCATCTATATAAAATGGACTACCATTTTATTTTTGTCAATTGTCACACAATATGTCACATGTAGTATGATACATGTTACTAATTAATTAAATGCATATTTATCACATAAATATCATTTTATAAATTAATTAAATTACATTCAACAAATTGACTAGTGATACTTCATCACATAAATAAAATGGGTCATATAATTATAATTCATAATATCTTGTAATTATAATCAACGATTCATTCTTATCTTTATTGTTTCTCAAACAATAAACAATTTTAGTAATAAAGCATTTTATTTACTAAAATAAATCTTATTCAATCCCATTACAATAAGATATCAATATTCTCTCTCACAAATTGAATTGTTCAATTTTAAGGAATTGATTAATCTGTATCGGTATACAATTAATTAACCTTTTCAATTAAGGGAATCGTCCTTTAGGTGTGACCTCAAGGGATCAACTGATCACCACCGTCGCACGACAGTAATGTCAAACTCTAGCCAGCCAATCATTACCGATATGTGTTGACCAGTTGACTATATATGTAATGTATCATCCCTTTCGTATTCTTGGTATAAGATTTAATAATGATATTTAAATCATGTGATCGCACTATTGTTGAGGACGCATTTCCCAACAATATCCCACTTGTCCTCGACAAGTGTGCGTCACCAATTCTCTTGTCCTATTACTATCTCCCACTCAATGCAAGGTGTCTTTCAGGTCGTACTTGCAAGTGATCATATCGAGAGTGGTTTCCTCGATCTGGAGAATAACTGATTGACCGGAATTTATCCACCATGGATACCTTCCGAGCGTGGCCACGCATTTCCAGTTCATTACTCCTCGAGTGGCCCTGAGATATTGTTTTAACCCTGACAAGGGGGTGGACAATTCCTATCGCACTTATTCCCTTCGACTAGCCACAACCATCATAACCCAAAATATGCCCATTTGACCCCATTTACGAAGGTCGTAGTAACACAAATCAAAGTTAATCTGAAACTGTGCCATCTTAGGTGAACAGTCTTTAGTCAAAAGAATCGACTCATTAGAATACTATAGTAGCTCTCGCCACAACCAGGCTTTATAAATTTGCCAGAACTCTATAAGTGGTCACTGCCCGACAAAGTGTTCCTAACAGTCTGCCTATGTGATCGACTAGTCATCTCACATGACTCTATGGCACTTGAACATGCTATCAATCGCATCACACTCTAGTCACTTCGAGACGTCATCTCATAAAAGCGACTATGAGCTAATACTATGTTAATCCGGATTCACTTTAACGGGGTTCAATGTTGTCTCTACAACCCATTTGGATGTAACAAAGTATGATAAAAGAGTTTTAAAGTAAAACTCGAATGACAAATGCGATTATCACATATGAATAGTAAATGCCTGATTACTATTTCATGTTCTATAATCTAATTTGATCTTGTATGTAGTTGTTCATTTCAATTCAATTGAAATGGCATGACTCATCATGTTTAGCCTTTGAGAAGGCTTTGGTTAGTAGGTTTTATCAATTTCTTGTACCTTACTCAACTTTACTACATACTCGTTTTCCTTTGTAATGTATACATTTGCATCACAAAACTTTCTGAGTACGTGTCGAGATCCAATCAAGACATAGGCCTTCTAGCCTTCGAATAGCTCCAACTGTTTTCACAGTGTGCGGGATTCATCCTCTTGCACATCTCATGATTGCAAGTGTACTCAATTTCTGTTATAAATATTTCTCATTGTTCTTTATTGCCTAGAACGATTCAAGAAAATCTACTTCTTAATTAACATAGCCACAATGGTATCATAACCATCCTAATGTGTTTTGATTATGGTTTTGTCGGAAACCATGCGCAATTTCAATTGTCAATTGTCACTTGTGTAACACCCTTACACAAAATTGCATCATAAACACTTTGCTTTACATCCTTAATGCTTTTGCAAGCACTTAAGGGTAATCTTTATAGCTTACTTGTTAAAGATTACTTAAATTCAATTTTGAAAACAATTCATCATACTCAAAGTATATGAAGTGTTATACATCATTACTCATTTAATTGATCCGGCAGCGGAAGCAAATGAAATCAATCAAATATGTTCAATTTAATTGAACTAGTCATGAATCTTATCAACATAAGACTTCTTATTGACGCTAATATCATGAGGATTTATCTTCATAAAACCGGATATTCAAGATGTATTATAATACTCCAAAAATCTTAAATCATTCGCAATGATCAATATGTCATCCACATATAAGACTAATAAAGAATTCCGTAACTCCCACTAAACTCCATGTATAAACACAACTTCTCGACTTATCGAGAAAAGTTTTATAACATGATAAAAACATTGATTCTAACTCATTGATGTCCTACTTAAGACCATCTCTTAAGTTGCACATTATCTTAGGATTGCAAGAATCTATAAAACTCATGACATGTATTGAATACATTCCTTCTTTTGAAGAAGTGGGTTTTAGATTCACATGCTGTATGCGTATCCTTATAATGAAACACAATCCCTAAGAAGATCCAAATAGACTTAAGCATTTCAATTAGTGCAAAACCTTTTGCAACCAATCTTGCTTTGAAATCTCTCTTTATTAGTGCAAAACCCTTTGTCACTAATCAAGCCTTTCATTTCGGATTTTCATGGCGCTAAGCTTTGTATTGAGTTGTGACTTAAACACTCTTATGTAAATCATTTGTTGATTACTTTCCGAAGTAATCAACTTGAATCAAACAATTTCTTTTGTAAGTTATAAGCTCTTTACTTTCTTAAAAGTAGCATGAATTCATCATCTTTAACAAGTGACGAATTTAACCTCCTAGGTTTTGAAGAAACAATGTCTTACACAAAACGTCTCATGTAGCCAAGAAAGACCAGTTTCTCAGGAACAAGAAGAAGCAAAAACCACCCGTCGTACTCATGATAATTGAAAAGGGAAAAATGAGCATTTGTTTCTTGTGAAAACTTACAAACATGGTACCCTTACCATTTCATATCTCATATGATTCGATTTAGTGGAAAAATAATTTAGACAAAAATGATAAAATCCCCAAAAGGTTAATTTGGAGCTATGGTTTGTTCAAAATATAGGAATATCTAGGATAAGAAATTATTCAAGCTCTATACGTTTATATAATCGATTGACATTACTAGTAAACATAAAATCAACCAGTGCTTTTATCCTCTAGGTCATACCTAAAAGATATTATCAACCAGGCTATTGGACATGTGCATGATTATAGGAATATCTAATGATTAAACTCAATTAACATACTCATATTACACCGGATTACTTAACCTCATAAATAGATCGAATTAGTAACTTGTTATTATTGGATAACAAGTGATATGTAGATAGCTAACTTAGCATAGTAGCTAAGTTTAACCAATGATGAACAAGTATTTATTGTTGTATTGTTATTATGAAGAGTAAGCACAATTATTAGTAACAAGTTGATATGTCGATATGTTCATTGTGAAGAACATATTTATGCAATTTTAGTTAAACACGAGCCTGTACAATTATCGATCGGGATTTGGAGTCAATTGGTATCAATTGATCAGGTTTAACCATTTACTTAACATATTATGTTGTAAATGGTGATTAATTGTTATGCAAACAAATGTTTATTAGTATTTTTGGTAAATTAGATTTGCCAAATTATAACAATTGATAAGTTTTTAACCTCAGAGTTAAGAGTATGTTTTATATAAATTTAATTTGAGTTAATATGTCATTAGGGTTGTTTTTTGACAAATTAACCATGGCTCTTGATAAATAATCTTTTTATTTGGGTCATACACAAATAATTAATATCTAGGATTTATTAATTCTTTCACTAATTTACCACTTTCACATGAAACATAGTATTCCTACTAATAAAGGAAAGCACATAAATTAAGAGTATTATCTTTTAGTTTAATAATTCAATTATTCAATTAATATATAAAATTAACATAAAAATGACATTAAAAATATGATTTTATGAATAAAATGTCATTTTCGATTGATGGAAAAGTAGATCTATATACTTAACATATTCCTATATGTTATATTTTAATTTGTCATAAAATTAATGGTGATCTTATGCATGCAAACTTATAAACAATATAAAGAAGAAATCTTTATCTTACATTGGAATATTGGTTTATATAGACACAAGAGAGGTCTCCTTTCTCTCTTATTCTTGTGCTTTCCTTAGTGGAAGAACTAAGATCCAAGTGTAGGATCTTTCCCAAAGCTTAATACCCAAAGCACACTCTTAATTAAAATTAATATTATGAATACTAGACAATATTAATTTTGTAAGAAAAATTGACCCAAAAATATTATGGAACTCTCTATTTTTCGGTTAGAGAGAAGGAAGAGAAAAGAAGAGTTTTATCTTTCTAAAACTCAAATTTTAGATGAATGAATAATGAATAATACACTAACTACATTTTAGTGTATATTAGGTAAAATAAGATGAAAAACCAAAGTGGTTTTTCATCTCAAAAAACCGGGTGGAAGAGGGAGGCAAAGGGAGCCAATGCATGCTAGAGTTGTTCTTCACAATGAGCATTAGGGTTGCATGGCTAGTTTAGTAGGTAATCATAGTGCTTACCACTAACAAAATCAACTTAATTTAAGCCTAATCCTCCCCTTAATTTTCGGCACACATAGATAATATGGACTCCATATTATCTTTGTCAAAATGTCAATTTGTCTTATGTCACATGTCATATGTAACATAAATTTGTTATGTATTTTTAACATATTAAAAATCAACGTATTAATAAAAATACGTCATACACAAAAATCGACTTAGTAATTCATAATTACTTGTACCAAAATATTTTACCAATTTATAAATCACAATAACTTGTATTTATAATAATTCATTCAATTTCAATTGTTTCCTTAAACAATAATTTCATCTGAGTAATGAAACAATTCGGTTACTCAGACCGTATCTCATTTAATCAAACTTCAATGAGATACGTAAATAATAGTTCCAAAATCTTCCGTCAATTTTAAATATTTTAATTGACTCGTAACGTTACACGATCAATTAAATGATCAATTAAGAGTGTTGCCCTATGACCTAGGGGATCAACTGATCACCACCGTCGCATGACAGTAATGTCAAACTCTAGTCAGCCAATCATTACCAATATGTGTGGACCAGTTGACAGTAAAATATTACTTCCCAATTGTATCCTTCATAATGAGATTTAAACATGTGATCATCATGACCAACAGTCGTGATCGCATTATTGTCGGACGACACATATTCCAACAATCAATTGAAGGAAAAGTAGATCTATATACTTAACATATTCCTATATGTTATATTTTAATTTGTCATAAAATTAATGGTGATCTTATGCATGGAAACTTATAAACAATATAAAGAAGAAATATTTATCTTACATTGGAATATTGGTTTATATGGGCACAAGAGAGATCTCCTTTCTCTCTTGTTCTTGTGCTTTCCTTAGTGGAAGAACTAAGATCCAAGTGTAGGATCTCTCCCAAAGCTTAATACCCAAATCACACTCTTAATTAAAATTAATATTATGATACTAGACAATATTAATTTTGTAAGAAAAATTGACCCAAAAATATTATGGAACTCTCTATTTTTCGGTTAGAGAGAAGGAAGAGAAAAGAAGAGTTTTATCTTTCTAAAACTCAAATTTTAGATGAATGAATAATGAATAATACACTAACTACATTTTAGTGTATATTAGGTAAAATAAGATGAAAAACCAAAATGGTTTTTCATCTGAAAAAACCGGGTGGAAGAGGGGGGGCAAAGGGAGCCAATGCATGCTAGAGTTGTTCTTCACAATGAGCATTAGGGTTTCATGGCTAGTTTAGTAGGTAATCATTGTGCTTACCACTAACAAAATCAACTTAATTTAAGCCTAATCCTCCTCTTAATTTTCGGCACACAAATATAATATGGACTCCATATTATCTTTGTCAAAATGTCAATTTGTCTTATGTCTTATGTCATATGTAACATAAATTTGTTATGTATTTTTAACATATTAAAAATCAACGTATTAATAAAAATACGTCATACACAAAAATCGACTTAGTAATTCATAATTACTTGTACCAAAATATTTTACCAATTTATAAATCACAATAACTTGTATTTATAATAATTCATTCAATTTCAATTGTTTCCTTAAACAATAATTTCATCTGAGTAATGAAACAATTCGGTTACTCAGACCGTATCTCATTTAATCAAACTTCAATGAGATACGTAAATAATACTTCCAAAATCTTCCGTCAATTTTAAATATTTAATTGACTCGTAACGTTATACGATCAATTAAATGATCAATTAAGAGTGTTGCCCTATGACCTAGGGGATCAACTGATCACCACCGTCGCATGACAGTAATGTCAAACTCTAGTCAGCCAATCATTACCGATATGTGTGGACCAGTTGACAGTAAAATATTACTTCCCAATTGTATCCTTCATAATGAGATTTAAACATGTGATCATCATGATCAACAGTCGTGATCGCATTATTGTCGGAGGACACATATTCCAACAATCAATTGAAGGAAAAGTAGATCTATATACTTAACATATTCCTATATGTTATATTTTAATTTGTCATAAAATTAATAGTGATCTTATGCATGGAAACTTATAAACAATATAAAGAAGAAATCTTTATCTTACATTTGAATATTGGTTTATATGGGCACAAGAGAGATCTCCTTTCTCTCTTGTTCTTGTGCTTTCCTTAATGGAAGAACTAAGATCCAAGTGTAGGATCTCTCCCAAAGCTTAATACCCAAATCACACTCTTAATTAAAATTAATATTATGAATAGTAGACAATATTAATTTTGTAAGAAAAATTGACCCAAAAATATTATGGAACTCTCTATTTTTCGGTTAGAGAGAAGGAAGAGAAAAGAAGAGTTTTATCTTTCTAAAACTCAAATTTTAGATGAATGAATAATGAATAATACACTAACTGCATTTTAGTGTATATTAGGTAAAATAAGATGAAAAACCAAAGTGGTTTTTCATCTCAAAAAACCGGGTGGAAGAGGGGGGCAAAAGGAGCCAATGCATGCTAGAGTTGTTCTTCACAATGAGCATTAGGGTTGCATGGCTAGTTTAGTAGGTAATCATTGTGCTTACCACTAACAAAATCAACTTAATTTAAGCCTAATCCTCCTCTTAATTTTCGGCACACATAGATAATATGGACTCCATATTATCTTTGTCAAAATGTCAATTTGTCTTATGTCACATGTCATATGTAACATAAATTTGTTATGTATTTTTAACATATTAAAAATCAACATATTAATGAAAATACGTCATACACAAAAATCGACTTAGTAATTCATAATTACTTGTACCAAAATATTTTACCAATTTATAAATCACAATAACTTGTATTTATAATAATTCATTCAATTTCAATTGTTTCCTTAAACAATAATTTCATCTGAGTAATGAAACAATTCGGTTACTCAGACCGTATCTCATTTAATCAAACTTTAATGAGATACGTAAATAATACGTCCAAATTCTTCTGTCAATTTAAAATATTTTAATTGACTCGTAACGTTATACGATCAATTAAATGATCAATTAAGAGTGTTGCCCTATAGGTATGACCTAGGGGATCAACTGATCACCACCGTCGCACGACAGTAATGTCAAACTCTATTCAACCAATCATTACCGATATGTGTGGACCAGTTGACAGTAAAATATTACTTCCCAATTGTATCCTTTATAATGAGATTTAAACATGTGATCATCATGATCAACAGTCGTGATCGCATTATTGTCGGAGGACACATATTCCAACAATCTTCCACTTGTCCTCGACAAGTGTGCGTCACTAATTCTCTTGTCCTATTACAATCTCCCACTCAATGCAAGGTGTCTTTCAGGTCGTACTTGCAAGTGATCATATCGATAGTGGTTTCCTCGATCTGGAGAATAACTGATTGACCGGATTTATCCACCATGGATACATTCCGAGCGTGGCCACGCATTTCCAGTTCATTACTCCTCGAGTGGCCCTGAGATATTGTTATAACTCTGACTAGGGGTGGACAATTCCTATCGCACTCATTCCCTTCAACTAGCCACAGCCATCATAACCCAAAATATGCCCATTTGACCCCATTTACGAAGGTCGTAGTAACACAAATCAAAGTTAATCTGAAACTGTGACATCTTAGGCGAATAGTCTTTAGTCAAAAGAATCGACTCATTTGAATACTATAGCAGCTCTCGCCACGACCAGGCTATATAAATTTGCCAGAACTCTATAAGCGGTCATTAGGCCCGACAAAAAATTCCTAACAGTCTGCCTATGTGATCGACTAGTCATCTCACATGACTCTATGGCACTTGAACTTGCCATCAATCGCATCACACTCTAGTCACTTCGAGACGTCACCTCATACAAGTGACTATGGGCAAATACAATGCTAATCCATGTTCACTTTAACGGGGTTCAATTTTCTTCACAACCCGTTTGGATGTAACAAAATATATGGTGAGTTAATAATAACTCAAACGACAAATGTCGACATCACACTCGGGTAGTCAATACAAGATTACAACTTTGTGATGTATATCGCAAGTGTGTAAACACTTGTTGATTTCAACAGAAGTTTAACATGTTACGTGTCCATATGTTCAAACTTCTCAATCATATTATCCTTTACATTCATGTTATCACTCATAGCATGAACCTTACCAAGTACACATCAAGGTTCTCGACCTTGGTTTCGGCTCTTTATCTTGAAAGAACTTCGTTATCGGTTATCACATAACGAACGAATTTGTCGTGAATGATATAACTTGTACCGATCAAGTACTTCATCCACACACAATGCACTAGGTAAATGTTTTGTAGAGTCTTGCAACAATTTGTCAAGATGATTAGCCTAGCACTTCTCACAAGTCCTAGCATATTATGAAAGATTAGTTTTGAGTAACTTCTTATTCAACTAAGTATATTTCCAAACTTCCTATTTCTCCTTTTGGCTTGAAAAGTTTAGGATTTTCATAAATCTTTGCGTGTGTTCGGATTTTCTATAATATGTGAAACCTCTTGACACATAACAGAGTATTCTGTCAAACACTGAAATCGCTCATCGGATTCTCCTCGGGAATTCATGACGTTACTTGTATGGCTTGCCAATGAATCATCATGCTCTCATACATATGATTCACCATTGGACATGTGCATGATTATTCTAATGGCGGAAACATTAGTTACTAATAATCATGAGATCAACCGTTCTTAGGTTCAATGAACGGCCATGACTGCTAATGGCAATTCCATTTTCATTTACATGAATAATCTATGTGTATGTTGATACGATGTGTATTTCTTAATACTAATCCATTATATCTTGATGTAATTGGATTCATCATAGTCCATATTCATCCAGAATTGAAAACTCAAATACTTCTTTGTGAAAGAAGATATTAGCTCGTCATTCCTAATGAGTAATGAGTTGTAAACATTCAAAGGATGATAGCTCCCACTAAATTCCATGTCTTCACATGATAATTTCTAAACTCCCACTTAATTCCACATGTTTCGAAATTGATTTACTCAATTGAAAACATTTCAAAATTGGAATGTATGTTGCTTTGCAAAGTTATTAAAATGAAGCCAAATATGTTCCCATCATATCCTTTCAAAATTCTTATTTTGAAGAGGTCTCGTCTCAACCTTATGGAAAGAGATTTTAATCTCTAATTCGTACATGTCATAATGATACGTAGCAATGTCATTATTTAAATATAAATAATATCTAATACACGTCCTTCAAAATATCCCTTTCAGAAGGAGGTTTAACCAATTCATTTTCATAATGTGGTTAAGAAATGACATTTGCGAGGTTAAAAACTTAGCTATTGAAGATATCGGTATGTCAATCCTTGCAACTCGTTTATAACTAGCATGTTACTTTGATTCATTTAGGCTCTTAAGTAAATCTCAAGGTTGAAACTATTGGTCAAAAATTTTCATAAACTAGTCAAAACTCTTGTTAAGACTTTACATTAGTCATTTTTCTTCCAAAACTTTCTTTTGGTCTCCTCGTGTAGTTATCTTGAGAAAATATTCCTTTGATTACTTCACTTTGGTCTCTTTAGTCATATAGAACTATTTGAGACCATAGATCTCATCTATTGCGTATACTACATAAATAGATATACCTTCATTCAAACCATTCTTTCTTGCGTAGATCTCATTTACACAAGTACTCAAACTTATCTTGGTGTGAGTTGTGTCCTCATTTTACTCTCACTCTATCTTTAGAATAAATACACTATAGATTTAAAGATAGCATATGAGACACAAAAATGATTTTGAAGTATAAGGAGAACTATCTCATAGGTTGACTAATAGTTTTAGATTTCGTAAGTGTACTTGGTGATTGTCATTCCTTTAAAAGAGTTCATAGACCCAAAATCACTTTGTAAATGATCATACACAAGCCTTAAGCATGTGGACATGTAATGAATCCCGTCATTATATTTGTCTATTAGATAACTTTAAGTGAATAATCATATGTTTCTAAGAGCAAGCATTTAAATACGGATTTTAGAACAAAGGATAAAATGATAAAACGGGTGACTTGGGTTGCAAACCAAGCCACCATTATCCAAAATACAACCAATTATCCAAAATACCTTTCCATGTCGAACACGGAAACTTAAAGGTTCTAAAAATCCAAAACATGATTAAAATAAGACAATAAAATGTTGGGAAATGTGTCCTCAACAATAGTGCGATCACATGATTTAAATATCATAATTAAATCTCATACTAAGAATACGTGAGGGATGATTCTTTATACAGTCGACTGACCGTCATTAATCGCTAATAATTGGCTAACTAGAGTTTGACATTACTGTCGTGTGACGGTGGTGGTCAGTTGATCCCTTTAGGTCACACCTATAGGATGAGGCCCAAATAGATATTTAATTAATTGTATGCGATACGAATTAATTAATTCCTTAATTATGGGAGTGCAATTTTGCGTCTTATTTTAATGTGATTAAATAAGATTAAATTTAGTAATTAAGCGTTTTATTACTAAATTTGTTGAGGTATTATATAAGTTTTGAGGTAAAGGTAATTAGTTATTTAAAGTTACAAGAAGTTGTAATTTTAACTAACTAGTAATTATGGGACCCATTATATGATGATATAATGGTAGTATACTACTCAAAAGTGGAGTGTATATTATATTATTAATTGTAATATTTAAGTGTTAAATGATTACTTTAATAATTAAATATGTAAGATAGTTGAACGTATGACTTATAAGCATTTGTGGGACAAATGACAAAAGGCAAAAAAAATGGACCAAATCAAGTCCAATATTTCGGTCATTTTGAGAGCACAAGAGATGCTCATTTGTCTTTTGTAAGTGTTGGCTATTGTGTGATAGTGACATATCACACAAGGCTTTTCATACTACTTCTTACACAATTGCTCCCTACTCTATACCTACACCTTACAAGGAGTAAAAAAACAAAAGGGAATAGATTTCCTTATGACCATAAGGCCACCGGTTTTTTGGTCTTTAAATGGGCAATTTTTGTTGCTCATTGTTGTTGTTGTTGGTTGAAGCTTTTGCTTATATTTTACTCTCTAAAATTCCTCACATGCAAATGCAACAAAACTCTCTATAAATACTAATACATTCATCAAACATTACTAGAGGTAGTAATATAAGAATATTAGTATTATTAAGGTAATATTTCTACTATATATCTAGTTAATATTAGTAGTGATTTTTGGGATTCATCTTGGGTGCAATTTATTGGAGTGGCTTCTAAACTTGGAGTCTTAGGAGGATCATCCATTATTATTAGCTCAAGAACAAGTGAAGGAAGGTGACCTTACTTGTGCCCAAATTTTCGAACCAACCTACAATGTAAGGAACATTGTTTTTCTTATAAATCTTTCATTTTGTTATGCATGCACTAGATCTAAAGAACAAATAATTAACAAGTTAATTAGTTCACTATTAGAGGAGTCTAATAATAGGTATATGAACCTAACAAGTGGTATCAGAGCATAAGGATGTTGCATGCATAATCGGTTATTGTTTTTCCGAGTTAAAAGGTTAACATATAAAACTTTAAAATTTGTGATTTATAAGTATAAATCACGAAATCATCATGCATGTTATATATTCTGTTCCTAAAATCTTTTTAGGTCATTTTTATGATTTATGGAAATTTATTGCTCATTTTAAGGATTTTTGGTCATTTTATTACATTTTTATGACTAAAATGGGAATTAAAATGCTAAAAATAGTTAAATTTCGTTTCTGACCTTGGAAAATTTATATGACCTCACATGCATATTTTACAAGTTGTATGTAAAAGGACGAGTTAATTTGATTAATTTTGCATGATTTATGATTTTTATGAGATAAAAATGGATTAAAAGAGGTAAAATGGTTAAAATTAGTTAAATTTCGAATTAAGCCATGATCTTTTAATATGATGTCACATGCAAGATTTACAGAGAGTATGTAAATTTCTAGATTTAAATATCTTCTTTAGCATGATTTATGGATTTTTGAGTAAAAATGGCATAAATAGTGACTATTTTAGCAAAAATTAGCTAAAACGTATTGCATGGCTTGAGAAAATTATTTTAAGTTGCATTAATATCCCACTAATCATATCTAAAGTTGTAAAAATTATTGGTTTAATTTTCGTATGCTTTATACATTTTATGAGATAAAACCGATAAAAATGCAACTATATTTTCTCAAAATTAATTCGAAAATTTTAACCATGTTTTTTGACATTATGAGGGTCATGGAATTATTCAGAATGTTAAAAAATTTAAAATTCAAATTTTGAAACTTTTATGAATTAATTTGGATTTATTTCATATAAATAATGTTTTTAAGGTAAAAAATGAGCATAAAATTAAATCAAGTTGAATTATTGTCAAAAATTTAGTGATGACTAATTTTTGAGTCCTAAAATGTGTTAGGATAATTAACGTGAGCTTAGATGTGATTTAAGTGTTAATTAGTGATTTTAAAAGGTTATTATCACGTATTTCCATGAAAACCGGGTTATATGTACGACATAAGTTAAATAGGGCGATTTGGCACATCATTTGGCATGAAGGTACATATTATAATGCTGCATATTTCAATTGTTGAATGTCTTTCATTTATATAATTTTGAATTATGTAATTTTAATCTTAGTATGGCCTTAGTTTAATCAATATTACCCGTAATGAAAGGGAATATTGATACGGTTGTAATTTAATGTGATCTCGTATCACTTTTATTTTTATTTCATTAGTTTTTCATTTTAAAAATGTATAATAGGAATAGCTTTGTATTTTTATTATTATTTGTAATTATGTAGCATCTTCAAAGACGGTGCCATTCGGAAGGGTGATCCGACAAAGACGGTGTCTTGGGAGGTGTGCCATTTGAAGATTCAAGGGACCAAAGGAGTTGGTTTCCGAATATGTAATAGATTATTTGATTTTCTATTTTAGGAAGGCCATACTAGGAATTTTATTTATTGCTTTGCATTTCTTTAATATGTTGCATGCATTGCCAAATCGCCATAACAACACATGCATATCATATCGAGTCATCGACCGTGTCAATTATAATTATCGTAGTTCACCGCTTTAGTTCACTTAAAACGTGATAGATAATAAATTGACAAGACCTCTCACATATTAAAAATTGAGATAAAGCCTTACCAAATAGTAGAAACCCATGAAGTACCAATTTCATGAGGGAGTTAATCCGGCTTCACCGTAATACAAACCTTGTTACGTTGGCGAAGTGGGGTAATAAAATGTTATTACATCGAAATTTGGATTGAGCTCAACGGAAGTATTGTTGACCGTAGTCGCATGTGTTCCGGGCTAAAGATGAGAATTAGAGTAATTTTTATCGACCGAGAGTTCTAAAAGTAGAATCGATTAAAGAGTTAATCCACCAAGTTATATTAATAAGGGATGAATCGGCTCACCGTGCCCGAGTTGATATGAATTTGGATCTCGGAATCATTTATGTAGTTGGGTGGAGGTCACTATATAAATGTTAAAACTTGTTTTAAAAATGTTTACAAGTTTAATTAAAATGACAAATGTTAATATTTCCTTTACCTCCAAAATTGTAGTTGATTTATATCACAATGGATCCATCACTAGCAACCACACCAATTACCGTTGAGTCATGTCACAACTTATTCGACGAAATTTGCTCCAACCACCAACTCGATACTACTAGAGAGCTTCATTTTGGGATCGGTTCCGATGGAAATCTCAATTTCATCACTTCCTCCATACCTCCTACTATTACTAGGCCTTATGTGAATGCGTCTCGGGTAGACCATGTCACTAAGTCTATGAGGTCCCTATCTTTGAAAGAGAAGGATGCCGAAGTAAGTGGGAGTTCAAGCAAGCAAGTTCTTGCTACTAATGGGAAAAGGTTCAAAAGGAAGGGAAGAAAAGGGAGAAAAATCAACACTGGTCGAGGAGCCAAAGTTGATGATAAATGCCATTATTGTCAAGAAATGGGACATTGGATGAGAAATTGCCCCATATATTTGGGAAATATAAGGGATGGACTTGTCATTCCACTTGGTAAAATTCCTACTGAGATTTATGTTATTGATGTAAATTTCACTTCCACGACAACATGGGTACTAGATCTTTGGTTGTGGTTCTCACCTTTGTAATCATTTACGGGGCTAAGAAACGTGGAAAAGCCGAACAAAGGCGATGTTGATCTCCGACTTGGGAATGGAGCTAGGGTAGCGGCCGCATCCAAGGGTACTTATGTACTTGTTCTAGCGAATGGATTTGAATTGTATTTGCATAATTGTTTTTATGTACCTACTCTATCTAAGAACATTATTTCGATTTGCTATGCTAGACGTAGATGGCTTTAATTTTGCTATCAAGAACAATTGTTGTACTATTTCTAGAAATGACTTGGTCATTGGCCGAGGTTCATCTATTAATGGTATTTATGTTCTAGAAACTTCAAATCCAAGGAATGATATCTATAACATTCAAACTAAGAAACTCAAATCAAGTGATCCAAATGAGTCGTACATTTGGCATTGTCGATTGGGTCATATCAATGAGAATCGCATTAAGAGGTTAGTTTCTACTAACGTGATCAAACCATTTGATTTCCAATCATATGGTATATGCGAATCATGCCTCCTAGGTAAAATGACTCGTAGTCCTTTTAGTGGTAAAGGGACACGAGCTAGTGAACGTTTGGGCCTTATTCATACCGATGTTTGTGGACCAATGAGTATCACCGCTAGGGGTAATTATGATTACTTCATTACCTTCACCGACGATTTGAGTAGATATGGGTATATCTACTTAATGAAATATAAGAGTGAAGCTTTTGAGAAATTTAAACAATTTCAAAATGAAGTTGAGAACCAATTGAACAAAAGGATAAAGACACTACGATCTGATCGTGGTGGAGAATATCTCAGTAATGAATTTGATTCACACTTGAAGGATTGTGGCATTGTGTCACAACTCACTCCACCTGGCACACCACAACTAAATGGTGTAGCCGAAAGGAGAAATCGAACCCTACTAGATATGGTTCGATCTATGATGAGTCTAACCGAGTTACCTGACTCGTTTTGGGGATTTGCAATCCAAACCGCAATTAAATCATTAAACATTAGTCCATCAAAAGCAACCGAAAAGACACCATATGAGATATGGAAAGGAAGAGTTCCTAATATATCCTATATGAGGATTTGGGGTTCTGATGCTTACGTCAAAGTGAAGATCGACAACAAGCTAGCCCCACGATCCGAAAAATGCATCTTTCTGGGTTACCCAACCACCACCCGAGGTTACTACTTCTACAAACCTCAAGAGAACAAAGTGTTTGTGTCTAACGATTTGTCTTCTTAGAAAATGAGTTTATTTCTAAGAGACAGAGTGGGAGAAATTTTGAACTTAATGAAGTTCAAGAGACACAAACCGAAGTAGAGTCACATGAAGAAGCACGTGAAGACGTTCCTTCATCTTCTAATTCGGTAGTCATTCCTCAATTGAGGAGGTCGGGTCGAGAAATTCGCCATCCTGATAGATACGTGGGACTTATTGAAGAGGATGGGAGTCTTGATGTGTTGCTTCTAGAAAGCGACGAACCCGCTACATACAAAGTCGCAATCTCTAGTCCTAATTCAGCTTTATGGCTTCAAGCCATGGAATCCGAAATTAATTCTATGCACGAAAATCAAGTCTGGAACTTGGTGGATTTGCCTGAAGGAGTGAGACCTCTTCAATGCAAATGGATATTCAAAATAAAAAATGGCATAGAAGGACATGATGATGTCTACAAGGCTAGGCTTGTTGCAAAGGGTTTTACTCAAGTTCAGGGTCTTCACTATGATGAAACCTTTGCTCCTGTAGCCATGCTAAGATCCATTCGGATATTGTTAGCGATTGCTGCATTTCATGACTATGAAATATGGCAAATGGATGTAAAGACCGCTTTTCTAAATGGGCATTTAGAAGAGGAGGTGTACATGTTACAACCTGAAGGTTTTGTGGATCCGAAAAATCCTAACAAAATATGCAAGCTTAAGAGATCCATTTATGGTCTTAAGCAAGCATCTAGAAGCTGGAATCATCGATTCAATCATGTTATAAGAGAGAATGGTTTTACTCGAAGTGTTGAGGAACCATGTTTATACATGAAGTTTAGTGGGAGCAATGTTGTGTTCCTAATATTGTATGTGGATGACATACTACTTATTGGAAATGATATTCCAATGTTATCCTCCGTCAAGGAGTATTTGGGAAATTACTTTCAAATGAAGGATTTAGGGGAAGCACAACGCATACTAGGTATCCGGATCTATAGAGATAGAACCAAAAGGATATTGGCATTAAGTCAAGAATCTTATGTTGAAAAGATTCTTCGACGTTTCAGCATGGAAAACTCCAAGAGAGGCTTAATTCCTATGGGGAGTGGAATCATTTTGAGCAAGTCTCAATCTCCTTCCAAACCCGAAGATGTTGAACGCATGAAGTTGATTCCTTATGCTTCCATTTGTTGGATCAATCATGTATGCCATGATATGCACTCGTCCAGATGTCTCGTATGCTTTAAGCATGACAAGTAGATATCTAGAGAATCCAGGTGAGAGTCACTGGATAGCTGTGAAGAATATCCTTAAGTACTTGAGAAGGACTAAGGATTCTATCTTAGTGTTTGGAGGTGAATCTGAGTTATGTGTTAAGGGTTACTGGACTCGAGTTTTCAAACAGATAGAGATGATATGAAATCCCAGGCTGGATTTATATATATGCTCAATGGTGGTGCCGTAAGCTGGAGAAGCTTCAAAGAAGCTGTGATTGCGGATTCTACTACGGAGGCTGAGTACGTTGCAGCATCAGAAGCTGCTAAGGAAGCCGTGTGGATTAGGCAATTCTTGGAAGGGCTAAAGGTAGTACCCACCGCCAAAGATCCCATCACGATCTTCTGTGACAATAGTGGGGCGATCTTTCAAGCTAAAGAACCCAAGTCTAGCAATAAATCTAGACACGTACTTAGAAAATTCCATGTAATTAGGGATTACATTGAAAGAAAGGAAGTAGCGATTTGTAAGGTTGGAACTGATGACAACATAGCTGATCCATTAACCAAACCTTTATCGCAAACAAAGCATGACCATCATGTTATATCCATGGGTCTAAGGCGTATGCCAAATTTGTACTAGATTATAAGATATGAAATGAAAAATCTGAGTTTTTGGTTCATATATGATAATCGCATTTGTCGTTTGAGTTTATTTATACAAACTCGTTTATTTATAACCTTGTTCTATCCAAATGGGTTTTGGAGACAAATTGAACCCCATTAAAGTGAACTGGATTAACATGGTATTCGCCCCTAGTTACTTATATGAGGTGACGGCTCGAAGTGACTAGAGTGTGATGCGATTGATGGCAAGTTCAAGTGCCATAGAGTCATATGGGATGACTAGTCGATCACATAGGCAGACTGTTTGGGACAATCGTCGGGCGTGACCGCTTATAGAGTTCAGTAATTCATAAAGCCTGGTCGTGGCAAGAGCTACTATAGTATTCTTATGAGTCAATTCTTTTGACTAGAGACTATTCGCCCAAGTTGGCACAAGTTCTGATTAGCTTTGATTTATACTCTACGATTTCTTAAACGAGGTCAAACTGGGTATATTTTGGGTTATGATGGTGTGGTGAACGAAGGGAATAGGGCGATAGGAATTGTCCACCCCTTGTCAGGGTTGTTTGAAATCTCAAGGCCACTCGAGGAGTAGTTAACTGGAAATGCGTGGCCACGCTCGGAGAGCATCTATGATAGATAATTCCGGTCAGACAGTTAATCTCCAGATCGAGAAAACCACTCAAGATATGATCAAATGTAAGTACGACCTGCAAGACACCTTGCATTGAGTGGGAGATTGTAATAGGATAAGAGAATTGGTGACGCACACTTGTCGAGGACAAGTGGGAGATTGTTGGGAAATGTGTCCTCAACAATAGTGCGATCACATGATTTAAATATCATAATTAAATCTCATACTAAGAATACGTGAGGGATGATTCTTTATACGATCGATGACCGTCATTAATCGGTAATGATTGGCTAACTAGAGTTTGACATTTGCGTCGTGTGACGGTGGTGGTCGATTGATCCCTTTAGGTCACACCTATAGGATGAGGCCCAAATAGATATTTAATTAATTGTATGCGATACGAATTAATTAATTCCTTAATTATGGGAGTGCAATTTTGCGTCTTATTTTAATGTGATTAAATAAGATTAAATTTAGTAATTAAGTGTTTTATTACTAAATTTGTTGAGGTATTATATAAGTTTTGAGGTAAAGGTAATTAGTTATTTAAAGTTACAAGAAGTTGTAATTTTAACTAACTAGTAATTATGGGACCCATTATATGATGATATAATGGTAGTATACTACTCAAAAGTGGAGTGTATATTATATTATTAATTGTAATATTTAAGTGTTAAATGATTACTTTAATAATTAAATATGTAAGATAGTTGAACGTATGACTTATAAGCATTTGTGGGACAAATGACAAAAGGCAAAAAAAAATGGACCAAATCAAGTCCAATATTTCGGTCATTTTGAGAGCACAAGAGATGCTCATTTGTCTTTTGTAAGTGTTTGCTATTGTGTGATAGTGACATATCACACAAGGCTTTTCATACTACTTCTTACACAATTGCTCCCTACTCTATACCTACACCTTACAAGGAGTAAAAAAACAAAAGGGAATAGATTCCCTTATGACCATAAGGCCACCGGTTTTTTGGTCTTTAAATGGGCAATTTTTGTTGCTCATTGTTGTTGTTGTTGGTTGAAGCTTTTGCTTATATTTTACTCTCTAAAATTCCTCACATGCAAATGCAACAAAACTCTCTATAAATACTAATACATTCATCAAACATTACTAGAGGTAGTAATATAAGAATATTAGTATTATTAAGCTAATATTTCTACTATATATCTAGTTAATATTAGTAGTGATTTTTGGGATTCATCTTGGGTGCAATTTATTGGAGTGGCTTCTAAACTTGGAGTCTTAGGAGGATCATCCATTATTATTAGCTCAAGAACAAGTGAAGGAAGGTGACCTTACTTGTGCCCAAATTTTCGAACCAACCTACAATGTAAGGAACATTGTTTTTCTTATAAATCTTTCATTTTGTTATGCATGCACTAGATCTAAAGAACAAATAATTAACAAGTTAATTAGTTCACTATTAGAGGAGTCTAATAATAGGTATATGAACCTAACATAAAAAGCAAAGCTCCATGAAAGCTATTCCTAGCTTCTTGATGGTTTCTCATGCTTGCTTTTCCTTTCCCTTGTCTTTGCTTGGTGGAGGCCCTATTTTCAATAAAAAGGGAGATACATTATCACAACTTTGTATCACAATACCATAGTTGATTTAGAAACATAAAAGAAAGGATAGTCATTTACCTACTGGAGTGATCTTTCCAGCTTTAATATCACCAAGGTATTTGGAACAATTTCTTTTCCAATGTCCCATACCATTACAATAATGGCATTTATCAAGAGGACCCTTCTTGATTTTTGAAGTGCTAGCATCATTAGCCTTAGCTTTGGTGAAAGTGGGAGCTTGTTTCTTATCCTTCCTCCCATTCTTCTTGAACTTCCCCTTGCTTTTAGTGCTTATGTTAAGCACATCCTTTGGTGGGTTCACGTTTAACCCCTTGAGCACATGAGGGCTAACCTTTTGGCCCTCTTTGAAGTCGAGATCAAAGAATGCCGCGGCCGCCTCATATTGGACGATCCGCGGAGTTTGTGAAAACATTGTCACAAGCTTGGAGTAAATCTCATTAGCGGTGCCCATTTTAAAGGCTCTCCTTTGCAGATCCGCCTCCATCGCAAAGATTAACACGTTTTTCATTGCGGCGGACTCCTTATGGTAAGCCTCATATGCTTCCCTAGTAGCGGCGGTCGACCTAATATTAGGTTCGGGTGAAGAGGCCTCGGTTAGGTAACGAAGCTTGTCGTCACCTTGGGCGGCTAATTTGAGTTGGGCATCCCAATCGGAGAAATTTGACCCATTCTTTTCAAGTTTACATCGATCTACGAAGGATCGGAGCCATGATGAATTAGCGAGAGGCGTGGCGTTAGGGGTTGGCGTAGCCATTTGTTATGAGAAAAAGAAGTGGTCTACAAAACAAAATAGAAGGAGTAAAACAAATGTCGTTTTAACAATAATACTCGTAAAAATTTATAATTTAAACAAGTTTTATGCATTTTTCTAGTGACCTCTACCCAAATTCATATCGACTTAGGCACGGGGTAGCCGATGAAACCTTTATCAATATAACTTGGTGGATTAACCTTTTAATCGATTCTACTTTTAGAACTCTTGGTCGATAAATTTACTCTAATATTTATCTATAGCCCAAAACACATCCGACAAGGGCACGGGGTAGCCGATGAAACCCTTATCAAAAACGTTTGTTGAGTTCAATCCAAATTTCGAATAAATGTGTCCATTATCCAAACCCATATTAACTTGGGCACGGGGTAGCCGATGAAACCCTTATCAACATGAATTCGGTGGATAGACATTCATCACCCACTTCCCCTACGTAACAAGGTTTGTACCCCGGGGTGGCCGAGTGCACTCCCTCGCGAAATAGGTTTTCATGGTTTCTACTCTTTGGTAAGGCTATGTCTCAATTGATTGTTTTAGCGAGAGGTCATGTCAATTTATTGTCTATCACGTTTTAAGTGAACTAAAGAGGTGAACTACGATAATTATAATTGACACGGTCGATAAACTCGATGAAAGAAGATGCATGTTTTAGTTATGGCGATTTAGCGATGCATGCGACATATAAATAAAATGCAAAGCATAAAAATAAATCCTAGTATGGCCTTCCTAAAAATAGAAAATCTAATTAACTATTACATATTCGGAAACCAACTCCATTGGTCCCTTGAACTTCGGTTGTGGCACGCATCTCGAGGTAACACCGTCTTTATGTATCGCCATCTTGAAGAAATTCCGTCTTTGGGAACTCCGAAATGAATAAAATTACATAATAAATTACATAATTTCCTATTATACATTTGTAACTAAAATAAAATAAATCTATTAAATTACAAAACGGTGATACGAGATCACAATAAATTACAACCGAATCGATATTCCCATAAATTTCGGGTAATACCAATTAAAAACTAAGGCCATACTAAGTAAAAATTACATAATTCAAAAATTACATAAATAAAATTATGACAATCATAAAGAAAATGCAGCATTATAATATGTATAAGCATGCCCAATTTTATGCTAAATCGCCTTTAAATAGCCAATATCGTATATTACTAGGTTTTTACGGATTTGCGTGATTTCAAGATTTTATAATCACAAAAATTACATAAATTCATATTTATGCATAAGTTAATTACCCTAACCTCTTAGGACTCAAAAATTAGTCTTCACTAATTATATGACCATAATTAACTCATATTTCTAAAATTTGTTCATTAATGGACCTAAAATTATAAAAATAAGCTACAAACTTCAAATAAATCACAAAATTTCAAATAAATTCAAAATTTGAAATTTAAACTCATGAACATTCTGGAAAAATACCATGACACTCATAATGTTCAAAAAAGTTAGGTTAAAAGTTTTGAAATTTATCCGGAAAAACAATGTTGCGGTTTATCGGTTTTAACACAATAATCATAAAAACATGAGAAAAATTATATTCATCAACTTTTCAATTTTAGATCTGAAAAAGATAATAAAATGCAACATGTGACGTTTTTCCTTAGTCATAGAGTATGTTTTATTAATATTTCACTAATTAAGTCACTATTCATGCTATTTTTCTTCAAAAAATCATAAATCATGCATAAAGACTTCAATATAGCCTATTATTTTACATACATCTTGTAAAATTGCATGTGACAACATACTAAATTTCTATGACCAGATTCGAAATTTATCTCATATTAACCTATTTTTCATCTAAATCCGATTTTAATAATGAAAAATCCATTTTTCGAGCTTAAGAAGTCCAAAAATTATGAAAATTACAGGTCATCTCAAAATAATATATGTGACAACATATCCAAAAATCACTGGAAAATTCGAAGTTTAGCAAATTTTAGTCCGAAAATGACATTTTATTCACAAAATCATATTTTTAATGTTATTATTATGTAATATGAACAATAAAAATCCATAAAATAACCAAAATATCCTAAAAACATTTTAGGACCAGAAATTTTAACATGCATGATGATTTTCGTGATATTTCATAATAACACAAATTTAACAAGTTTTGTATGTTAATCATATAACTCGGAAAAACTTTTAACCGATTTGCATGCAAACAACCATAGCTCTTGATACCGATTGATGTTTGCCAATTTATAAATCACAATAACTTGTATCTTAGATGTATTTTAACTGGTCCACTAATTTTTAAGCAAAGATTTAGCGATACATAATATTAATTTTAGGTATGACCTAGGGGATAACATGAATATTGTTAGAAATGCATGACCTTAAATGAAGGGCTTATGTTATGGAGTTATACGATCACAATATATGTTTTAGTATATCCTATATTTGGGTCTTTGTTCATCCATAAAGGACAGCACAAGAACAAGAGAGAAGGAAATCTCCCTTGTGCCCTAGAAACCGAAATTTCAATGTAAGGATGAATATTTCTTCTTTATTTTGTTTAAAAGTTTGCATGCATAAGATCACCATTAATTTTATGAGTAAATTAACCTAAAACATATATGAGTATGTTGAGTATATAGATCTTGATACCGATTGAAGGAAAAGTAGATACTCAACATACTCAACTTGTATTTATAATAATTCATCCAATTTTAATTGTTTCCTTAAACAATAATTTCATCTGAGTAATGAAACAATTCGGTTACTCAGACCGTATCTCATTTAATCAAACTTCAATGAGATACGTAAATAATACTTCTAAAATCTTCCGTCAATTTTAAATATTTTAATTGACTCGTAACGTTATACGATCAATTAAATGATCAATTAAGAGTGTTGCCCTATAGGTATGACCTAGGGGATCAACTGATCACCACCATCGCACGACAGTAATGTCAAACTCTAGTCAGCCAATCATTACCGATATGTGTGCACCAGTTGACAGTAAAATATTACTTCCCAATTATATCCTTTATAATGAGATTTAAACATGTGATCATCATGATCAACAGTCGTGATCGCATTATTGTCGGAGGACACATATTCCAACAATCTCCCACTTGTCCTCGACAAGTGTGCGTCACCAATTCTCTTGTCCTATTACAATCTCCCACTCAATGCAAGGTGTCTTTCAGGTCGTACTTGAAAGTGATCATATCATATGCCTTACCAAAGAGTAGAAACTATGAAAACCTTCGCCCTCGTAGCCATGCTAAGATCCATACGGATTTTGAATGAATGATAACTACACTCTTGACAATAAACATAAGCTAATGAGATTTATGCATTACAAGTTAAAAGAAGCAAGCTCCCACTTTCACCAAAGCTAAGGCTAATGATGCTAGCACTTCAAAAATCAAGAAGGGTCCTCTTGATAAATGCCATTATTGTAATGGTATGGGACATTGGAAAAGAAATTGTTCCAAATACCTTGGTGATATTAAAGCTGGAAAGATCACTCCAGTAGGTAAATGACTATCCTTTCTTTTATGTTTCTAAATCAACTATGGTATTGTGATACAAAGTTGTGATAATGTATCTCCCTTTTTATTGTAAATAGGGCCTCCACCAAGCAAAGACAAGGGAAAGGAAAAGCAAGCATGAGAAACCATCAAGAAGCTAGGAATAGCTTTCATGGAGCTTTGCTTTTTATTGTCTTATTTTAATCATGTTTTGGATTTTAGAACCTTTAAGTTTCCGTGTTCGACATGGAAAGGTATTTTGGATAATTGGTTGTATTTTGGATAATGGTGGCTTGGTTTGCAACCCAAGTCACCCGTTTTATCATTTTATCCTTTGTTCTAAAATTCGTATTTAAATGCTTGCTCTTAGAAACATATGATTATTCACTTAAAGTGATCTAATAGACAACTATAATGACGGGATTCATTATATGTCCACATGCTTAAGGCTTGTGTATGATCATTTATAAAGTGATTTTGAGTCTATGAACTCTCTTAAAGGAATGTCAATCACCAAGTACACTTACGAAATCCAAAAACTATTAGTCAATCTATGAGATAGTTCTCCTTATACTTCAAAATCATTATTTGTGTCTCATATGCTATCTTTGAATCTCTAGTGTTTTTATTCTAAAGATAGAGTGGGAGAAAAATGAGGACACATCACACGAGGCAAGATAAAAATTGTGTACTTGTGTAAATGAGATCTACGCAAGAGAGAATGATTTGAATGAAGGTATATCTATTTATATAGTATACCCAATAGATGAGAACTATGGTCTCAAGTAAGTTCTATATGACTAAAGAGACCAAGTGAAGTAATCATAAGAGTATGTTCTCAAGATAACTACACGAGGAGACCAAAAGAAAGTTTTGGAACAAAATGACTAATATAAAGTCTTAACAAAAGTTTTGACTAGTTTATGAAAAACTTTGACCAATAGTTTCAACCTTGAGATTTACTTAAGAGCCTAAATGAATCAAAGTGACATACTAGTTATAAACGAGTTGCAAGGATTGATATACCGATATCTTCAATAGCCAAGTTTTAACCACGCAGATGTTATTACTTAACCTCAATTGAAGGAAAAGTAGATCTATATACTTAACATATTCATATATGTTTTATTTTAATTTGTCATAAAATTAATGGTGATCTTATGCATGCAAACTATAAACAATTTAAGGAAGAAATCTTTATCTTACATTGGAATATAGGTTTATATGAGCACAAGAGAGATCTCCTTTCTCTCTTGTTCTTGTGCTTTCCTTAGTGGAAGAACTAAGATCCAAGTGTAGGATCTCTCCCAAAGCTTTATACCCAAGGCACACTCTTAATTAAAATTAATATTATGAATACTAGACAATATTAATTTTGTAAGAAAAATTGACCCAAAAATATTATGGAACTCTCTATTTTTCGGTTAGAGAGAAAGAAGAGAAAGAAGAGTTTTTATCTTTCTAAAACTCAAATTTTAGATGAATGAATAATAAAAATACACTAACTACATTATTGTGTATATTAGGTAAAAAATAATAGGAAAAACCAAAGTTGTTTTTGCCTCTCAAAAACCGGGTGGAAGAGGTGGTTGGAGGGAGCCAATGCATGCTCTAGTTGCTCTGCACAATGAACAATAGGTTTTGCATGGCTAGTCTTTAGGTAATCATCATGTTCTCCACTAATATAATCAACACAATATTAGCCTAAATCCACCCTTAATTTCGGTTTACATATGTAAAATGGAATCCATTTTATTTTTGTCAATTTGTCAATATGTCACATGTCACATGTCACATAAAATTGTTATGTATTTTTAACATATTAAAAATCAACGTATTAATAAAAATACGTCATACACAAAATTGACTTAGTAATACATAATTACTTGTACCAAAATATTTTACCAGTTTATAAATCACAATAGCTTGTATTTATAATAATTCATTCAATTTCAATTGTTTCCTTAAACAATAATTTCATCTGAGTAATGAAACAATTCGGTTACTCAGACCGTATCTCATTTAATCAAATTTCAATGAGATACGTAAATAATACTTCCAAAATCTTCCGTCAATTTTAAATAATTTAACTGACTCGTATAGTTATACGATCAATTAAATGATCAATTAAGAGTGTTGCCCTATAGGTATGACCTAGGGGATCAACTGATCACCACCGTCGTACGACAGTAATGTCAAACTCTAGTCAGCCAATCATTACCGATATGTGTGGACCAGTTGACAGTAAAATATTACTTCCCAATTGTATTCTTTATAATGAGACTTAAACATGTGATCATCATGATCAACAGTCGTGATCGCATTATTGTCGGAGGACACATATTCCAACAATCTCCCACTTGTTCTCGACAAGAGTGCGTCACCAATTCTCTTGTCCTATTACTATCTCCCACTTAATGCAAGGTGTCTTTCAGGTCGTACTTGCAAGCGATCATATCGAGAGTGGTTTCCTCGATCTGGAGAATAACTGATTGACCGGATTTATCCACCATGGATACATTCCGAGCGTGGCCACGCATTTCCAGTTCATTACTCCTCGAGTGGCCCTGAGATATTGTTGTAACCCTGACTAGGGGTGGACAATTCCTATCGCACTCATTCCCTTCAACTAACCACAGCCATCATAACCCAAAATATGCCCATTTGACCCCATTTACGAAGGTCGTAGTAACACAAATCAAAGTTAATCTGAAACTGTGCCATCTTAGGCGAATAGTCTTTAGTCAAAAGAATCGACTCATTTGAATACTATAGCAGCTCTCGCCACGACCAGGCTATATAAATTTGCCAGAACTCTATAAGCGGTCATTAGGCCCGACAAAAAGTTCCTAACAGTCTGCCTATGTGATCGATTAGTCATCTCACATGACTCTATGGCACTTGAACTTGCCATCAATCGCATCACACTCTAGTCACTTCGAGACGTCACCTCATAAAAGTGACTATGGGCAAATACAATGCTAATCCATGTTCACTTTAACGTGGTTCAATTGTCTTCACAACCCGTTTGGATGTAACAAAGTATATGGTGAGTTAATAATAACTCAAACGAAAAATGTCGACATCACACTCGGGTAGTCAATACCAGATTACAACCTTGTGATGCATATCGTAAGTGTGTAAACACTCGTTGATTTCAACAGAAGTTAAACATGTTACGTGTCCATGTGTTCAAACTTCTTAATCGTATTATCCTTTATATTCATGTTATCACTCATAGCATGAATCTTACCAAGTACACACCAAGGTTGTCGACCTTGGTTTCGGTTCTTTATCTTGAAAGAACTTCGTTTATCGATTATCACATCACGAACGAATTTGTGGTGAATGATATAACTTGTACCGATCAAGTACTTCATCCACACACAATGCACTAGGTAAATGTTTTGTAGGGTCTTGCAACAATTTGTCAAGATGATTAGCCTAGCACTTCTCACAAGTCCTAGCATATTAGGAAAGATTAGTTTTGAGCAACTTCTTATTCAACTAAGTATCTTTCCAAACTTCTTATTTCTCCTTTTAGCTTGAAAGGCTTAGGATTCTCATAAATCCTTATGTGTGTTCGAATTTTCTATAATATGTGCAACCTCTTGACACATAACAGAGTATTCTTTCAAACACCGAAATCGCTCATCAAATTCTTCTCGAGAATTCATGACGTTTCTACTATGGCTTGCCAATGATTCATCATGCTCTTATGCATATGATTCATAATTGGACATGTGCATGATTATTCTAATGGGCGAAACATTAGTAACTTTTAATCATGTTATCAACTATATTTAGGTTCAAGGAACGACCATGACTGCTAATGGCAATTCCATTTTCATTTAAATGTAACCTACGTATCTTGTTGTTTCGATGTGTATTTCTTAATACTAATCCAATATCTCTTGATGTAATTGGATTCATCATAGTCCATTTTCATCCATAATTGAAAACTCAAAACTTCCTTTGTAAAGGAAGGTATTAGCCCGTCATTCTTCAATGAGTGATGAGTTATAAACTTTTACAAGATGATTGCTCCCACTAAATTCCATGTCTTCACATGATAATTTCAAACTCCCACTCAATTCCACATGTTTCGAAATTTACTTCTTAATTGAAACATTTCAAGAATTGAAATATAAATTGCATTGCCAAGTTATTAAGATAAAACCATATATGTTCCCGTCATATCCATTCAAAATACTTATTTTGAAGTGGTCTCATCTTAACCTTATTAAAAGAGATTTTAATCTCTAACTCACACATGTCATAATGATGTGTAGCAATGTCATTATTCAAATATAAATAATATCTAGAACACGTCCTTTGAAATACCCTTTCGGAAGGATTTTAACCATTACGAGTCATAATTAAGAGTAATGAAAATACGTCATACAAGTACTTACAAGTTATTAGGATAACGAACGAATATATTTTGTTATAGGAATATGCTATGAGTATTTTTTACCTAATATACACAATAATGTAATTGTGGTATCATTCATTCATTCATAAAATATTTTAGAGAGATAAAAAGATTTCTCCTTCCTTTTCTCCTCTCCAAAACCCGGTTTTTAGGAGACAAAAAAACAAATCATTTTGGGTCAATTCTTCTACAAAATTAATATTTTACTAGTATTTATAATATTAATTTTAATTAAGAGTGTGCTTTGGGTATTAATCCTTGGGAGAGATCCTATACTTGGGTCTTTGTTCATCCATAAAGGAAAGCACAAGAACAAGTCTTGTTAGAAATCTATATCTCATAATTTAACATATTCATATATGTTTCAAATTAATTTAGTCATAAAATTAATTACAAATCTTATGCATGCAAACTAAAACAAAAGAGATAAGAAAATCAATTTCTCACCAAATGAATTTCGGTCAAATGGGCACCAATAAGATCTCCTTCTTGTTAGTTCTTGAGCTTTCTAATATTGGATGAACATACATGACCTCAAAATAGAAGTCCTCCAATTAGTTGCACCCAAGACTATCCCTTAATCCCACAAATAAACATGTACTAGATGTTTGTAATGTAGTTTACCTTAAAATCTATTACTAATACTCATATACTACTTCTAGTATTATTAGTGTTTGATTTAAACAAATTAGATTCACAAAAATGAATTTTGTGTAGAACAAGAGAGAAGTTTTTATGTTTTCTTAGAACATGAGAGAATGATGAAAAATAGAGGAAAAACTCTCTAAATGATGCTCACAAAACCGGTGGCCTTTTTAGTTAATAGACCATGATTATTTTTCTTTTTGTCTTCACAAGACAAATAGGTGTAAGTCTTTTGCATTGTCATGTCACTATCATGCAATTTGGACAAATGAATAAGACAAATGGAAAAAAACAAAACATCTCACAATGCCCACCAATTTCTGTTTTATGTGTGTAATATGGAGTCCATTTTATTTTTGTCAATTGTACAATTGTATGTCATGTGACATGTGACATGTCTTATGTCATGTTTTAATTTAAAATGCATATTTAACAAATTAAATATCATTTACAAATTAAATAAATCATATTTAACAAATTGACTAGTAATATAAAATTACTTTCTCATGAAATGGTCATTTAATTACTAGTTAGTATAATTCACAATATCTTGTAATTATAACTAACTCATCATTCTCTTCTCGCGTGTTTCGCAAACACCGATTGATATTAGTAATATAACTTCTTAAATTACTAAATAAAATCTCATTTAATCACATTATAATAAGATGCCACTTTTCTCTCTTATGATAATAATTTGTTCAATTTTAAGGAATTAATTAATCTGTATCGGTATACAATTAATTAACCTTTTCAATTAAGGGAATCGTCCTTTAGGTGTGACCTCAAGGGATCAACTGATCATCACCGTCGCATAACAGTAATGTCAAACTCTAGCCAGCCAATCATTACCGATATGTGTGGACCAGTTGACTATATATATTATGTATCATCCCTTCCGTATTCTTGTAATGAGATTTAATAATGATATTTAAATCATGTGATCGCACTATTGTTGAGGACACATTTCCCAACAATCTCCCACTTGTCCTCGACAAGTGTGCGTCACCAATTCTCTTGTCCTATTACTATCTCCCACTCAATGCAAGGTGTCTTTCGGGTCGTACTTACAAGTGATCATATCGAGAGTGGTTTCCTCGATCTGGAGAATAATTGATTGACCGGATTTATCTATCATAGATACCTTCCGAGCGTGGC
Source organism: Silene latifolia (assembly GCF_048544455.1). Classification (NCBI taxonomy): domain Eukaryota; kingdom Viridiplantae; phylum Streptophyta; class Magnoliopsida; order Caryophyllales; family Caryophyllaceae; genus Silene; species Silene latifolia. Next base: position 120,068,636 of record NC_133534.1, read on the forward strand.
CACGCATTTCCAGTTCATTACTCCTTGAGTGTCCCTGAGATATTGTTTTAACCCTGACAAGGGGGTGGACAATTCCTATCGCACTTATTCCCTTTGACTAGCCACAGCCATCATAACCTAAAATATGCCCATTTTACCCCATTTACGAAGGTCGTAGTAACACAAATCAAAGTTAATCTGAAACTGTGCCATCTTAGGCGAACAGTCTTTAGTCAAAAGAATCGACTCATTAAAATACTATAGTAGCTCTCGCCACGACCAGGCTATATAAAATTTGTCAGAACTCTATAAGCGGTCACTGCCCGACAAAGTGTTCCTAACAGTCTGCCTATGTGATCGACTAGTCATATCACATGACTCTATGGCACTTGAACTTGCCATCAATCGCATCACACTTTAGTCACTTCGAGAAGTCACCTCATGTAAGTGACTATGGACGAATACAATGCTAATCCGTGTTCACTTTAACGGGGTTCAATTGTCTCTACAACCCGTTTGGATGTAACAAAGTATAATAAAAGAGTTTTTAAGAAAAAACTCGAATGACAAATGCGATTATCACATATGAATAGTCAATGCCTGATTACTATTTCATGTTCTATAATCTAATTTGATCTTGTATGTAGTTGCTCATTTCAATTCAATTGAAATGACATGACTCATCATGTTTAGCCTTTGAGAAGGCTTTGGTTAGTAGGTTTTATCAACATGTTGTACCTTACTCAACCTTACTACATACTCGTTTTCCTTTGTAATGTATACATTTGCATTACAAAACTTTCTGAGTACGTGTCGAGATCCAATCAAGACATAGGTCCTCTAGCCTAAGAATAGCTCCCACTGTTTTCACAGTGTGCGGGACTCATCCTCTTGTACATCTCATGATTGCAAGTGTACTCAATTTCCGTTGTAAATATTTCTCATTGTTCTTTATTGCCTAGAACGATTCTAGAAAATCTATTTCTTAAATAGCATAGCCACAATGGTATCTTAACCATCCTAATGTGTTTTGATTATGGTTTTGTCGAAAACCATGCGCAATCTCAATTGTCAATTGTCACTTGTGTAACACCCTTACACAAAATTGCATCATAAACACTTTGCTTTACTTCCTTAATGCATCTGCAAGCACTTAAGGGTAATCTTTATGGCTTACTTGGTAAAGATTACTTAAATTCGATTTTGAAAACAATTCATCATACTCAAAGTATATGAAGTGTTATACATCATAACTCATTTAATTGATCCGGCAGCGGAAGCAAATGAAATCAATCAAATATGTTCAATTTAATTGAACTAGTCATGAATCTTATCAACATAAGACTTCTTATTGATGCTAATATCATGTGGATTTATCTTCATAAAACCGGATATTTAAGATGTATTATAATACTCCAAAAGTCTTAAATCATTCGCAATGATCAATATGTCATCCACATAATTAAAATTTCCGTAACTCCCACTAAACTCCATGTATAAACACAACTTCTCGACTTATCGAGAAACGTTTTATCACATGATCAAAATGTTGATTCCAACTTATTGATGTCCTACTTAAGATTCTCTCTTAAGTTTCACATTATCTTAGGATTGCAAGAATCTAAAAACTCATGACAAGTATTGAATACATTCCTTCAATTGAAGAAGTGGGTTTTAGATTCACTTGTTGTATTCATATCCTCATAATGAAACACAATCCCTAAGAAGATCCAAATAGACTTAAGCATTTCAATTAGTGAAAAACCCTTTGCAACCAATCTTGCTTTGAAATATCTCTTTATTAGTGCAAAAACCTTTGTCACAAATCAAGCCTTTTAATTTCGGATTTTCATGGCTCTAAGCCTTGTATTGAGTTGTGACTTAAACACTCTCATGTAAGTCATATGTTCATTACTTTCCAGAAGTAATCAACTTGAATCAAACAATTTCTTTGTAAGTTCTTTACTTTCTTAAAAGTAAAATGAATTCATCATCTTTAACAAGTGACGAATTTAACCTCTTAGCTTTTGAAGAAACAATGTCTTACACAAAACGTCTCATATAGCCAAGAAAGACCAGTTTCTTGCGACATAACATTCTCTGTGGCATTCTTTGTGGCTCTTGAATTATTTCTCCCACTCTGTCTTCTAGAAATAAACTTGTATTTTAGAAAGACATCTTCACGAGCCGCAAACCCGTCGTACTCGTGATAATTGAAAAGGGAAAAATGAGCATTTGTTTCTTGTGAAAACTTACAAACATGGTACCCTTACCATTTCATATCTCATATGATTCGATTTAGTGGAAAAATAATTTAGACAAAAATGATAAAATCCCCAAAAGGATCAAGTAACTCAAAGTAACTTGATTGAAGTACAAACCATATCGAATAGCGTTTGATTTCTTTTCCAACCACACATTATTCCATAATGCGTGCTAAGATAGATTAACTTGTGATACTATATCCCATTTCCTTTGGCTTATATCAAAGTCTTCATTTTGATAATCCCATCACGACTAAATCGTGATTCCTTGAACTCTTTAAACTTCTTCAAAGATTTTTTCTATTTACCTTATTAAGTGAACACATTAGCATCAACTTAAATCGTTGGTAAAAGAAAATGATCAACCTATTTTGGATCGATGATTTACAGCCTCGATCTCCTTTTTAACCAAAAGGCACGAGACATCTTGCTTTGAATACAAGATACGCAAATACCATTAACAATCTAATGGTTTCAAGAGTACTCGATAACTCTTTGCGTTCATCATTCCAAAATTTAAGGTTTAATCTTGGGTTACCAATTTGAATCTTACATCATCTACATGATATATCATTCTAGTTTGGTTTAGAATATAATCACCTTGATAATGGGCTAGCCATACATCAAATCGTGGTGTATAGGGTCACAAAAGTGAAAACCTCTTTTGTATCTTAACAAGTTTATATTCTTATTTAGAGTTTATGCACTTAATAGTCACAATTAAGTACAACTTTAAATCCAAAAACTAGATTGAGTACACAATTACTCTATCTCTCGACATTATTGTTGCTAGTCGTCATATTCTAATCATCTTATGTGTCGAATACAATAATGAAAACCTCCACTGGTTTCTAATATTGACGAAGTGGTACTAGCAAAATTTATGTTTAATCAAATAAACATTTAAAGAAGAAGGTCCCATTAGATGTCCCACAACTAACTTGTTGATTCTTCAATAATTTGGGGTAGTTTCCTTTCTTGTGTCCAACATTTAAGACAATGGAAACTTTAGAAATCAATAAAATATGGTTTATTGAGTATAGAACTTTACTCATAAAATTAATAAAGATATAACTTCAATCGGTTATTTAATTATAGTGGTATTAAATTTATAAATCCCCTTGTGCTAAGTACACTTAGTTCTGTAGAGTGATACTTGTCAATTTTAATTGTAAAATATAAATAAAATACGGGTTGTTATACATCATTACTAAAACATATATTTTGACAAAAATCGTCCACGCATGCTCTGGGTACTACTCCGTGCATTATGATTGTATTCATTAGAAACATTCAAATCATACTTATTTTAATAAAATAAGAATGAATGATAACTTGTAAAATCATTTAAATTTCATCTGAATAATTTAGTCCATATACCTCATTATGAATAATAGGTATATCTATTTATATAGTATACCCAATAGATGAGAACTATGGTCTCAAGTAAGTTCTATATGACTAAAGAGACCAAGTGAAGTAATCATAAGAGTATGTTCTCAAGATAACTACACGAGGAGACCAAAAGAAAATTTTGGAACAAAATGACTAATATAGGACCAGAAATTTTAACATGCATAATGATTTTCGTGATATATCATAATAACACAAATTTAACAAGTTTTATGTATTAATCATATAACTCGGAAAAACTTTTAACCGATTTGCATGCAAACAACCAAGGCTCTTGATACCGATTGAAGGAAAAGTAAATCTATATACTTAACATATAATCGGTTGCTTTGCAAAGTTATTAAAAATACGCAAACATTCTAATGAGTATCTGAGTATGTTAATACGTTACATATATATGTTTATAGGATATTTTGGTTAATTTATGGATTTTTATTGTTCATTTTATATAATATTGGCATTAAAATGTGATTTTTATGATAAAAATGTCATATTTGGACGAAAATTAGCTAAAGTTCGAATTTTCAGGTGGTTTTTGGATATGTTTTCACATATATTATTTTTAGATGATCTGGAAATGTTTAGAATTTTATGAGTTCTTATGCTCGAAATATGGATTTTTCATGTCAAAATCGAATTTAAATGAAAAATAGGTTAATATGAGAAATATTTCGAATCTGGTCATAGATATTTAGTATGTTGTCACATGAAATTTTACAAGATGTGTATAAAATAATAGGATATAATGAAGTCTTCATGCATGATTTATGGATTTTTGATGAAAAATAGCATAAATAGTGACTTAATTAGTGAAAAATTGCTAAAACATACTTCATGACTAAGGAAAAACGTCACATGTTGCATTTTATTATCTTTTTCAGATCTAAAATTGAAAAGTTGATGAATATAATTTTTCTCATGTTTTTATGATTTTTATTGATAAATCCGATAAACCGCAACATAGTTTTTCCGATAATATTACGAAATTTTAACCTAAGTTTTTGAATATTATGATTGTCATGGTATTTTTCCAGAATGTTCACAAGTTTTAAATTTCAAATTTTGAATTTATTTGAAATTTTGTGATTTATTTGAAGTTTATAGCTTTTTATTGTTATTTTAAGTCCTTTTATGAACAATAATAAGAAATATGAGTTAATTATGGTCAAATGGTTAGTGGAGACTAATTTTTGAGTCCTAAGAAGTTAGGGTAATTAACTTGTGCATAAATATGAATTTATGTAATTTTAGTGATTATAAAACATTGAATCACGCAAATCCGTAAAAACCGTGTAATATACGATATTGGCTCCTTAAAGGCGATTTAGCATAAAATTGGGCATGTTCATACATATTATAATGCTGCATTTTATTTATGATTGTCATAATTTTATTTTATGTAATTTTGAATTATGTAATTTTTACTTAGTATGGCCTTAGTTTTAATTGGTATTACTCGAAATGTATGGGAATATCGATTCGGTTGTAATTTATTGTGATCTCGTATCACCGTTTTGTAATTTAATAGATTTATTTTTATTTTAATTACAAATGTATAATAGGAAATTATGTAATTCATTATGTAATTTTATTCATTTCGGAGTTCCCAAAGACGGAATTTCTTCAAGATGGCGATACATAAAGACGGTGTTACCTCGAGATGCGTGCCACAACCGAAGTTCAAGGGACCAATGGAGTTGGTTTCCGAATATGTAATAGTTAATTAGATTTTCTATTTTAGGAAGGCCATACTAGGATTTAATTTTTATGCTTTGCATTTTATTTATATGTTGCATGCATCGCTAAATCGCCATAACTAAAACATGCATCTTCTTTCATCGAGTTTATCGACCGTGTCAATTACAATTATCGTAGTTCACCGCTTTAGTTCACTTAAAACGCGAAAGATAATAAATTGACATGACCTCTCGCTAAAACAATCAATTGAGACATAGCCTTACCAAAGAGTAGAAACCACGAAAACCTATTTCGCGAGGGAGTGCACTCGGCCACCCCGGGGTACAAACCTTGTTACGTAGAGGAAGTGGGTGATGAATGTCTATCCACCGAATTCATGTTGATGAGGGTTTCATCGGCTACCCCGTGCCCAAATTAATATGGGTTTGGATAATGGACACATTTATTCGAAATTTGGATTGAACTCAACAAAAGTTTTTGATAAGGGTTTCATCGGCTACCCCGTGCCCTTGTCGGATGTGTTTTGGGCTATAGATAAATTTTAGAGTAAATTTATCGACCAAGAGTTCTAAAAGTAGAATCGATTAAAAGGTTAATCCACCAAGTTATATTGATAAAGGTTTCATCGGCTACCTCGTGCCTAAGTTGATATGAATTTGGGTCTTGGAATCATTTATCTAGTTGGGTAGAGGTCACTAGAAAAATGCAATAAAACTTGTTTAAATCACAATTTTTACGAGTATTATTATTAAAACGACATTTGTTTTACTCCTTCTATTTTATTTTGTAGACCACTTCTTTTCTCATAACAAATGGCAACACCAACCCCTAACGCCACACCTCTCGCTAATTCATCATGGCTCCGATCCTTCATGGATCGATGTAAACTTGAAAAGAATGGGTCAAATTTCTCCGATTGGGATGCCCAACTCAAATTAGCCGCCCAAGGTGACGACAAGTTTCGTTACCTTACCGAGGCCTCTCCACCCGAACCTACTACTAGGTCGACCGCCGCTACTAGGGAAGCATATGAGGCTTATCATAAGGAGTCCGCCGCAATGAAAAACGTCTTGATATTTGCGATGGAGGCGGATCTCCAAAGGAGAGCCTTTAAAATGGGCACCACTAATGAGATTTACTCCAAACTTGTGACAATGTTTTCACAAACTCCGCGGATCGTCCAATATGAGGCAGCCGCGGCATTCTTTGATCTCGACTTCAAAGAGGGCCAAAAGCTTAGCCCTCATGTGCTCAAACTTATGGAGCTTGTCGAGACCTTGAAAATTCAAAAGGTTGAAATCCCCAAAGAACTAATTGTAGATAGGATTCTACACTCCTTGTCCAAAGTCAAAGCATATGTTCAATTCCGGGTGAATTTTAACATGCAAGACAAGGATGTGTCTCTTGAAGAATTGCACAAGTTACTTGTGCAAGCCGAGAGGGACATGGGGTTAAATGTGAACCCAACAAAGGATGTGCTTAACATAAGCACTAAGAGCAAGGGGAAGTTCAAGAAGAATGGGAGGAAGGGTAAGAAACAAGCTCCCACCTTCACCAAAACAAAGGCTAATGATGCTAGCACTTCAAAAATCAAGAAGGGTCCTCTTGATAAATGCCATTATTGTAATGGTATGGGACATTGGAAAAGAAATTGTTCCGAATACCTTGGTAATATTAAGGCTGGAAAGATTACTCCAGTAGGTAAATGACTATCCTTTCTTTTATGTTTCTAATTCAACTATGGTATTATGATACAAAGTTGTGATAATGTATCTCCCTTTTTATTGTAAATAGGGCCTCCACCAAGCAAAGACAAGGGAAAAGAAAAGCAAGCATGAGAAACCATCAAGAAGCTAGGAATAGCTTTCATGGAGCTTTGCTTTTTATTGTCTTATTTTATTCATGTTTTGGAATTTAGAACCTTTAAGTTTCCGTGTTCGACATGGAAAGGTATTTTGGATAATTGGTTGTATTTTGGATAATGGTGGCTTGGTTTTCAACCCAAGTCACCCGTTTTATCTTTTATCCTTTGTTCTAAAATTCGTATTTAAATGCTTGCTCTTAGAAACATATGATTATTCACTTAAAGTGATCTAATAGACAAATATAATGATGGGATTCATTATATGTCCACATGCTTAAGACTTGTGTATGATCATTTACAAAGTGATTTTGAGTCTATGAACTCTTTTAAAGAAATGTCAATCACCAAGTACACTTACGAAATCTAAAATTATTAGTTAACCTATGAGATAGTTCTCCTTACACTTCAAAATCATTATTTGTGTCTCATATGCTATCTTTGAATCTATAGTGTATTTATTCTAAAGATATAGTGGGAGAAAAATGAGGACATAACTCACACCAAGATAAGTTTGTGTACTTGTGTAAATGAGATCTACGCAAGAGAGAATGATTTAAATAAAGGTATATCTATTTATATAGTATACCCAATAGATGAGATCTATGGTCTCAAGAAAGTTCTATATGACTAAAGAGACCAAGTGAAGTAATCATAAGAGTATGTTCTCAAGATAACGACACGAGGAGCCCAAAAGAGAGTTTTGGAACAAAATGACTAATATAAAGTCTGAATCAGAGTTTTGACTAGTTTATGAAAAATTTTGACCAATAGTTTCAACCTTGAGATTTACTTAAGAGCCTAAATGAATCAAAATAACATACTAGTTATAAACGAGTTGCAAGGATTGATATGCCGATATCTTCAATAGCTAAGTTTTTAACCTCGCAAATGTCATTACTTAACCACATTATGAAAATGAATTGGTTAAACTGTTGGGAAATGTGTCCTCAACAATAGTGCGGTCACATGATTTAAATATCATTATTAAATCTCATATAAAGAATACGTAAGGGATGATTCAATTATATAGTCAACTGATCAACATTAATCGGTAACGATTGGCTTGCTAGAGTTTGACGTTACTGTCGTGGGACGATGGTGGTCAGTTGATCCCTTAAGGTCACACCTAAAGGATGATGCCCTTATCTATAAATTTGATTAATTGTATGACGATACAAGTTCATCAATTCCTTAAAATTGAACAATTCAATTGTGAGAGAGAATAATATTATCTTATTGTAATAGGATTAAATAAGATTTATTTTAGTAATAAAATGCTTTGTTACTAAAATTGTTTATTGTTTGAGAAACAATAGAGATAAGAATGAATGGTTAATTATAATTACAAGATATTGTGAATTATAATTACATGACCCATTTTTATTTATGTGATCAAGTATCACTAGTCAATTTATTGGATGTAACTTAATTAATTCATAAAATAATATTTATGTGATAAATATGCATTAAATTAATTAATAACATGTATCATACTACATGTGACATATTGTGTGACAATTGACAAATTGACAAAATAAAATGGTGGTTCATATTATGAGTAAACCGAAATGGAGGAGGAGTTAGTGGGTTGTGGTTATTTTATTTTATGTGATAAAATAAAACAATGATGCCTACACCTAATAGCCTTACACCTGCTCTTACACATCTATTTCTTATGAAGACAAAAAGTAATAAGTAGATGCCATTTTACTCCATTCCAACCGTGACTTCTCTACAACAAAAGAGGATTTTATTTTTCTCTTATTATTCATTCATAAAAACACATGCAAAAAGTTCATGTATTTTTCCTCTCTTCTCTCTCTTTAATCTTCTTCAAAAATATGAGTTTTTGATTCAGATTGTTCATAAAAGATTACTAAAATTATTAATGTAATATATGAGTGTTAGTAATCAATATTAAGGTAAACTACTAAACTAATATCTAGCTAATATTATTTAGTGGGGATAAAGGATAGTCTTGGGTGCAATCAAGAGGAGAATCTCTACTTTGCGATTTTGAATGTTCATCCATTATTGGAAAGCTCAAGAACTAACAAGAAGGAGATCTTGTTGGTGCCCATTTGACCGAAATTCATATGGTGAGAAAATGATTTCTTCACTTATCTATTTTAGTTTGCATGCATAAGATTTGTAGTTTATTTTATGACTAAATAAATTTAAAACATATAAGAATATGTTAAGTAATGAGATATAGATTTCTAACAAAAACCTCCTTCTGAAAGGGATATTTTTGAAGGACGTGTATTAGATATTATTTATATTTAAACAATGACATTACTACGTATCATTTTGACATGTACGAATTAGAGATTAAAATCTCTTTCCATAAGGTTAAGATGAGACCTCTTCAAAATAGGAATTTTGAAAGGATATGATGGGAACATATATGGCTTCATCTTAATAACTTTGTAAAGCAACAAACATTCTAATTTTGAAATATTTTCGATTGAATAATCAATTTTGAAATATGTGGAATTAAGTGGGAGTTTAGAAATTATCATGTGAAGACATGGAATTTAGTGGGAGCTATCATCCTTTGAATGTTTACAACTCATTACTCATTAGGAATGACGAGCAAATATCTTCTTTCACAAAGAAGTATTTGAGTTTTCAATTCTGGATGAATATGGACTATGATGAATCCAATTACATCAAGAGATATTGGATTAGTATTAAGAAATACACATCGTATCAACATACACATAGATTATTCATGTAAATGAAAATGGAATTACCATTAGCAGTTATGGTCGTTCATTGAACCTAAGAACGGTTGATCTCATGATTATTAGTAACTAATGTTTCCGCCATTAGAATAATCATTAACATGTCCAATGGTGAATCATATGTATGAGAGCAAGATGATTCATTGGCAAGCCATACAACTAACGTCATGAATTCTCGAGGAGAATCCGATGAGCGATTTCAGTGTTTGACAGAATACTCTGTTATGTGTCAAGAGGTTGCACATATTATAGAAAATCCGAACACACGCAAAGATTTATGAAAATCCTAAACTTTTCAAGCCAAAAGGAGAAATAGGAAGTTTGGAAAGATACTTAGTTGAATAAGAAGTTACTCAAAACTAATCTTTCCTAATATGCTAGGACTTGTGAGAAGTGCTAGGCTAATCATCTTGACAAATTGTTGCAAGACTCTACAAAACATTTACCTAGTGCATTGTGTGTGGATGAAGTACTTGATCGGTACAAGTTATATCATTCACCACAAATTCGTTCGTTATGTGATAACCGATAACGAAGTTCTTTCAAGATAAAGAGTCGAAACCAAGGTCGGGAACCTTGATGTGTACTTGGTAAGGTTCATGCTATGAGTGATAACATGAATGTAAAGGATAATATGATTGAGAAGTTTGAACATATGGACACGTAACATGTTAAACTTCTGTTGAAATCAACAAGTGTTTACACACTTGCGATATACATCACAAGGTTGTAATCTTGTATTGACTACCCGAGTGTGATGTCGACATTTGTCGTTTGAGTTATTATTAACTCACCATATACTTTGTTACATCCAAACGGGTTGTGAAAACAATTAAACCCCGTTAAAGTGAACATGGATTAGCATTGTATTTGCCCATAGTCACTTGTATGAGATGACGTCTCGAACTGACTAGAGTGTGATGCGATTGATGGCAAGTTCAAGTGCCATAGAGTCATGTGAGATGACTAGTCGATCACATAGGCAGACTGTTAGGAATTTTTTGTCGGGCCTAATGACCGCTTATAGAGTTCTGGCAAATTTATATAGCCTGGTCGTGGCGAGAGCTGCTATAGTATTCAAATAAGTCGATTCTTTTGACTAAAGACTATTCGCCTTAGATGGCACAGTTTCAGATTAACTTTGATTTGTGTTACTACGACCTTCGTAAATGGGGTCAAATGGGCATATTTTGGGTTATGATGGTTGTGGCTAGTTGAAGGGAATGAGTGCGATAGGAATTGTCCACCCGTAGTCAGGGTTATAACAATATCTCAGGGCCACTCGAGGAGTAATGAACTGGAAATGCGTGGCCACGCTCGGAATGTATCCATGGTGGATAAATCCGGTCAATCAGTTATTCTCCAGATCGAGGAAACCACTCTCGATATGATCACTTGCAAGTACGACCTGAAAGACACCTTGCATTGAGTGGGAGATTGTAATAGGACAAGAGAATTGGTGACGCACACTTGTCGAGGACAAGTGGGAGATTGTTGGAATATGTGTCCTCCGACAATAATGCGATCACGACTGTTGATCATGATGATCACATGTTTAAATCTCATTATAAAGGATACAATTGGGAAGTAATATTTTACTGTCATTTGGTCCAGACATATCGGTAATGATTGGCTTACTAGAGTTTGACATTACTGCCGTGCGACGGTGGTGATCAGTTGATCCCCTAGGTCATACCTATAGGGCAACACTCTTAATTGATCATTTAATTGATCGTATAACGTTACGAGCCAATTAAAATATTTAAAATTGACGGAAGATTTTGGAATTATTATTTACGTATCTCATTAAAGTTTGATTAAATGAGATACGGTCTGAGTAACCGAATTGTTTCATTACTCAGATGAAATTATTGTTTAAGGAAACAACTGAAATTGAATGAATTATTATAAATACAAGTTATTGTGATTTATAAATTGGTAAAATATTTTGGTACAAGTAATTATGAATTACTAAGTCGATTTTTGTGTATGACGTATTTTTATTAATACGTTGATTTTTAATATGTTAAAAATACATAACAAATTTATGTTACATATGACATGTGACATAAGACAAATTGACATTTTGACAAAGATAATATGGAGTCCATATTATCTATGTGTGCCGAAAATTAAGAGGAGGATTAGGCTTAAATTAAGTTGATTTTGTTAGTGGTAAGCACAATGATTACCTACTAAACTAGCCATGCAACCCTAATGCTCATTGTGAAGAACAACTCTAGCATGCATTGGCTCCCTTTGCCCCCCCTCTTCCACCCGGTTTTTTTAGATGAAAAACCACTTTGGTTTTTCATCTTATTTTACCTAATATACACTAAAATGTAGTTAGTGTATTATTCATTATTCATTCATCTAAAATTTGAGTTTTAGAAAGATAAAACTCTTCTTTTCTCTTCCTTCTCTCTAACCGAAAAATAGAGAGTTCCATAATATTTTTGGGTCAATTTTTCTTACAAAATTAATATTGTCTAGTATTCATAATATTAATTTTAATTAAGAGTGTGCTTTGGGTATTAAGCTTTGGGAGAGATCCTACACTTGGATCTTAGTTCTTCCACTAAGGAAAGCAAAAGAACAAGAGAGAAAGGAGATCTCTCTTGTGCCCATATAAACCAATATTCTAATGTAAGATAAAGATTTCTTCTTTATATTGTTTATAAGTTTGCATGCATAAGATCACCATTAATTTTATGACAAATTAAAATATAACATATAGGAATATGTTAAGTATATAGATCTACGTTTCCTGAATTTCACTACTTATTTTTGTATTTGAAAGATGACGGTTTTTATTGCCGTCGTTGAAAATCTGTAAAAATAGTGAATTTGAATTTCACTATTTTGTTTTTGTTCGAGAAATGACAGTTTTTAGTTCCGCCGTTGAAATATTGTGAGAAATAGCGAATTTGAATTTCGCTACTTTGTTTTGTATGTGAAAGATGACGGTTTTTTATTCCGTCGTTGAAAATTTTGTGAAAATAGCGGAATTTGAATTTCGCTACTTTGTTTTGTTTTTGAAAGATGACGGTTTTTTATTCCGTCGTTGAAAACTTTGAAATTTGTGTGTGGAATTGGGCCAAAGCCCAAGAATACGTTGAATAAGCAGAGAATGCCTGATTGAGGCGCGAGCGGTTGTGCGAGGGAAGGGGGCTTCTCTGTTTCAAGTAAAAAGACGCGAGAAGTGGTTGCTCTCATTCTCACCCTTCTTCTTCGACACAACAACAAAAAACCACGAAAAAGACGCCATTATTTACTTTGTTTCTTGCTTGTTTTCGTGCCATTGTCATCATGTGATCTCAAGCTATGTAAATCCTCTTGAATCCATTTGAATTTGTTTGTCTTTTCGTTGATTGAATTAGGGCGAAACCCTAAACTTTCAAAAATTGAATTGGGCGTTTTTTTTTAGCCACTTTCGAGTGAAATTGATGATTGCATTAGGTAAGAAACCTGTTTAGGAGTATAGGGGGTGTTTTTAGTTTGCAATTTTGTTCCCCCTTCCGGCTCCCTATGCTCGAAAAACGTGAATGAGACGAAAAAACCATCTTATTTCACAAATGCCAAGTTTGTTTGCTTGAGTTATGGGCCCCACTAGGTTGTATTGTAGTCGGGGAATACCGTCTATGCCATATTGAACCTTCGTTGGGTGTTGTGGGCAAAATTTGAATTTTTGCCTTTTTGCGACGGTCTTATGTCTGATGAAATAAGCGTCTACTTGAGCTCAAATTGAGTCAGTTTGTCTTAAAATGGACCGTAATGGTAGTTTTATGTCACCTTTAGACGTGATTAAATAACGTTGCTTTGTTGTGGACGTATTTTAAATTTTTGACCTGTTTGTGCCCGAATTGGCGTAAAATTGCCTTTTTGAGCTGTGAAAAATACCCAGTCGTGTTGGGAATTTTTGTTGTTGTTTTGCGGGCCTTGTGTGGGCCTTGAGGTGTTGGGTGGTTTTTGAAAATTTTTGTTGGTTTTTTGACTCGTCTTTTGCTTGAAAAGAAGGGCGAGTCGTTTTTTACGCGGTTTTTGTGAAGTGTTTTTGTTGGTTGGGTTTGGGCGGGCTTGCCCTTGTTTTTGTTTTGCATTTGCAGGTGTGTTTTTTTTTTATTTGTCCATTTTGTGTCGTTGTAATGCCGAAATTTCGGCTGACGTTTTTGTTTTGTCCTGAGTGTAGGGGAGTGTTCTGGGCCCACTGGGTTTGTTGCTGAGACCTTAGAGGAGGAGGATGACCCAGGAGGAGGAGAGATGGCTGTTGCCTTGTCCTTGTCAAGTTATGTTTCTCCCTGGTGGCCTTTTTCGAGCCTTTGATCAAGTGTTGATCATTGGCTGTTGTCTGCAGAGGTTCAGACGTCTGATGATTGCGGGTCAAGATGGGTGCATCGTTCTACGTTGCCATCTCCGATCGTTGTTGAGTTTTGATGATTGGGGTTCAACATCGGGGTAGCGCCCTATGTCATGGCACCTTCTCATCGCCGAATTTCGACGATTGGGGGTTATTGTCAGGGCGATACACTGAATCACAATTCCTGATTGTTATGTCGTCCGAAGTCTGCCAGGCATTTTTTCCTTTTTTGTCAAGGAGTAGGAATGAGGTATTACCGTCATGGTAACCACCTCTGCTTCCGCGGTTATTCCTTTCTTTTCCATGTTGCTCCCTTTCTTTTCTGATCAGAAGGGTAGGGAGTGCTTAGTTCGGTAAGTGGCGGATAGAACCCAGTTCGTTGTTTTTAGGCCAGTGTCTGTATGATAAATACTTGTACCGGATCCTGTTTGTATGGTCAGTCGTCTGTATCAAACATGTGCTGATGTATTTTGCGTGACGCATTTTTTATATATGTGTTTTTGGATCGGAGTTTATTTGTGTTGTGTTTGGCTTTTTTTTTTGTGTTGTATTTCGGAGAAGCACGGTCGGCTGCTGGTTCCCCTTTTCTTTGCATTTGTTCCTGTTGAGTATGTGTCCTCAACAATAGTGCGATCACATATTAAATCTCATAACAAGAATACAAAAGGGATGATTCAATTATATAGTCAACTGATCAACATTAATCAGTAATGATTGGCTAACAAGAGTTTGACATTACTGTTGTTTGATGGCAGTGATCAGTTGATCCCTTAAGGTCACACCTATAGGACGATTCCCAAACTCTAAAGTTAATTAATCGTATATTGATACGGATTAATTAAATCCTTAAATTGAACAAGTTTATTTATAAATTATATCTTATTGTAACAGGATTAAATAAGATTTATTTTAGTAAATAAAATGTTATATTACTAAAATTGATTAATGTTTATGAAACATTTGAGATAAGAGTAATTAGTTAATCATAATTGCAAAATGATGTAGATTATATTAACTAGACTTAATGTGACCCATTTTATATACATGTAATTGTGAATTACTTGTCAATTTGTTAAATATAATTTTATTTAATATATAATGATATTTAATTTGTAAATATGCATTATTTTGCCTAATGACATGTTATATGTAACATAATGTAACATGTCACAAAATATTACAAATGACAAATTACAAAGTTAAAATGGAGTCCATTTTATATGGTAAAACCGGTTTTAGGGGTGTTGTAGGGTGATTAATTTTGTTCTTATTTTATTCATTTGCATGCTTATGGACAACATGATTGCATAGCCTTAATCTAGTCTACTAGCTAGACAAGCATGCAATTAAAATAAGAAAAAGAAATCCCTCACCCTACCCTATGCAAAAAACAGACCAGCCCCTTATTACATGGGAAGTTGTTCTCATTTTTGCACTACTCACTTCTTCTCACATATTCAAAATGCATAAAATTGTTTCATGTTTAGAATTTGTTCTAAAAAGCTAATATCATCAAGAGAATACTATTGTAGTATTAAAATTAATATTAGATCTAAAATTTAAGGAGACTAATACACATTATCTAGTTAGTAATAGTATTGGTGTTTGGGATAGTCTTGGGTGCAACTAAAAGGAGAATTCCTTTCTTGGAGCTTTGGGTTTTTGGAAGATCATCTATCATAATAAGCTCAAGATCTAGATTAGGAAGGAGTCCTAATCTAGTGCCCAAAAGTTTCATCCATATTGTATGTAAGAAATATAATTTCTCCTTTTTGTTCATTTTGTAATGCATGCACTAGATCCACAAGGTTTATATTAACAAGTTAATTAAATTACCATTAGAAGAGTCTAATAAGGGTATATGAACCTAACAATTGGCATCAAGAGCTTTGGCGTTGCATGCATAATCGGTTTGGTTTTCCGAGTTAAATGTAACTTAATTAAAACTAGATATTTTAGATTTATAATGATAAATCACGAAAAAAATTTGCATGTAATATATTCTGGTTCTAAAATATTTCTAGGTCATATTGATGATTTATGGATGATTATTGCTTATTTTAATGATTTTTAGTGAAATAATTACATTTTATTGAGTAAAATGAACTTTTATTTACTAAAAATAGTTAAACTTCACTACTGGTCGTAATTTTTTAGTATGACCTCACATGCATATTTTGCATATTGTATGTAAAATTTCAGATCATTGTGATTAGTTTTGCATGTTTTATGATTTTTATGTGATAAAAATGGTATAAATGGAGGTTAAATGACTAAAAATAGTTAAACTTCGAAATAGGCCATGAAATGTTAATGTGATGTCACATGTATATTTTACAGATTGTATGTAAAATTTGAGATAAATGTGATTTATTATGCATGATTTAAAATTTTAATGGTTAAAATGATATAAATAGTGACTATTTTTAGCAAAAAATAGCTAAAATGAATTTTATGGCATGAAATTTTTTCCTAATGTTGTATATATGATATGAACATCTGATCTAAAGTTGCATAATTGGTTATGATTGATTTGGTATGTTTATTGATTTTTATGTGATAAAATCGATAAAGGGCAACTTTATTAGTCACAAAAATTAATTCGAAATTTTTGGTTGAAATTTTGTTACTTCCAAAATCTGGACATTATTTAAGAATGTTCAAAATTTTGATTTTGACTTTTCTATTTTCATTTTTAATTTGGATTAACTGGTAAAAGTTATGATTTATACGATTTATTAATGAAGTAAATTATAAATATTTTGTAGGCAAATTTTATTGATTTTTTGGAATCTTGGTAATATTTCAGTATTTGCAAAAAAAAAAAGTGATTTCGAATTTTTGTTAGAAATCTATATCTCATTATACAACATATTCTTATATGTTACAAATTAATTTAGTCATAAAATTAATTACAAATCTTATGCATGCAAACTAAATAAGAAGAGATAATAAAATCGATTTCTCACCATCTAAAATTGCGGTCATCATATGGACACCAACAAGATCTCCTTCTTGTTAGTTCTTGAGCATTCCAATAATGGATGAACATTCATGACTTCAAAATAGAAGCCCTCCAATTAGTAGCACCCAAGACTATCCCAAAATCCACAAACTAACATGTACTAGATATTTCTAATGTGGTTTACCTTAAAATTGATTACTAATACTCATATACTACTACTAGTATTATTAGTTATTGATTTATACAAATTAGATTCATAAAACTTGATTTTATGATGAACAAGAGAGAGAAGTTTATGTTTTGTTAAACATAAGAGAAAAATTGAAAAATTGAGAAAATCTCTCCATATTATGCTCCAAAAACCGGTGGTCTTAGTTGTATAGGGACCATTTTGCTTTTTCCTTTTTGTCTTCACAAGACAAACTAGTGTAAGGCTTTTCCTGGTCAAGTCACTATCAAGCATTTTAGACAAATGCATAAGACAAATGGAAAAAGACAAAAACTTCTTATTGCCCATCCGTTTTCGGTTTTTGAAGTGTAATATGGAGTTCATATTATTTTTGTCAATTGTACAATTGTATGTCATGAGACATGTGACATGTCTTATGTCATGTTTTAATTTAAAATGCATATTTAACAAATTAAATATCATTTACAAATTAAATAAATCACATTTAACAAATTGACTAGTAATTCAAAATTATTTTCTCATAAAATGGTCATTTAAATACTAGTTAGTATAATTCACAACATCTTGTAATTTTAACTAACTTATCATTCTCATCTCGCGCGTTTCGCAAACACCGATTAATTTCAGTAATATAACTTCTTAAATTACTAAATAAAATCTTATTTAATCACATTATAATAAGATGTCATTTTCTCTCTTATGACAATAATTTGTTCAATTTTAAGGAATTAGTCATTCTGTATCGACATACAATTGATTAACCTTTTTTCTATTAAGGGAATCATCCTTTAGGTGTGACCTCAAGGGATCAACTGATCACCACCGTCGCACGACAGTAATGTCAAACTCTAGCCAGCCAATCATTACCGATATGTGTGGAACAGTTGACTATATATATAATGTATCATCCCTTTCGTATTCTTGGTATGAGATTTAAATATGTGATCAATATGATCGACAATTTGTTGGAGCTTGTGTCCTCCACAAATTAGTGTGATAACATTTGTAAATCTCTTACAGGTTCACAAGGGTATACTTAGTATTTTAATCATTTGATTAACGATTACCTAATAACAGTTGGCTTGCTAGAGAGTTTGACGTTATTATCATACAGATGGCGGTGATCAACTGGTCCCTAAAGGTCACACCTATAGGATGTGTTTGAGAGATGTGGTTATAGAAATATAATCACATTGATGCCTTATATGATTAAACAGTTAGTCAATGTGTTGATGAGACAATTATTTAATGAAGATTAAATAATATTAGTTGAGACGAATTAACTGTCAATTCGTAAATTGAATATAATAAGTTATATTTAATTAAATGTATGTAATGTTAGCTTGGACGAATTAATCTGTTAATTCGTAATTAAATGTAATCGGTTATATTTAATATCAACAAGATGAATGTGTCATCGTGGTAATAGTGAGGGTACTCAAACCAAGAGGTCATGGGTTCGATCCTCACTAGATGATAATTTACACATTTTATACATTTTTGGAATAACCGAAAAAAAAGAGAAATTAACTCTCCTAATTTCGGTAAATGTGCCGAGAATATTAGGAAGAAAAATTCTACCCTAATCTCCTCCTCATACACGGTTAAAGGGGAAGGGGAGTGAATTCTCATATCGTCTTGGGTGCAACTGATAGGCGAATATCAATTTTGATATTGTTCTTAGGCCGTTTTTGCTAGGACCGAAGGTTATTACTTAATCCTTTACAATTTTTGTTTATGCAATTTATTTTATGACATGCTTTCATCATGATAAATTCGTTATAGTCCTTAAATTTAAAGGGATGCATACAGATAAATCCCACAAGTGGTATCAGAGCCAAGGCCACGAATTTTAATTTTGATAATTTTCATAAAATTGTTTGTAAACAATAATTAGGGTTTGCGAAAAACATATAATCGGCTGGAATTTTTTTGAGCCGTGGAATTTTTTTTTCGTTTCCGTTACTGTTCACGGATGAACAGTATTATTAAAAAAAATATATATTTTCTGGTTTTTTTCTTTCTTTCGGTTTCTCCTGAAAAACCGATTAAAGTTTTTTTGCGGCTGTTTTTATTTATGCCGATTTGAAAAGCATCCGAGAAAAGAAAATTTTTTTCTTATTCATCGTTCACGTGGTTCTTGTTCACAGGAGAGGATGATTTAAGAAAAAAAAAAAAATTGTCTTGTTTCGGTTTTTACAGATAAAACCGTGTACAAAATAAGGAAAGTTGTTTTCTGTTTTTAGTTTAGCCGTGCTGAAATTATAAAAAAAATTATTTGTTTTACTGTTCAGCCGAGACCAAAAAGAAAAAAAAAGGATTTTGTTTTTTTTATTTTGGCCAATTTTGTTTATACATTAAATTTATAATGTATGATAATTTTTGTGAAGCGGTTCACAAATTTTAAAGATACCTAATTATTTTAAAACAGTTTAAAATATTGATGGATTAAATTCATACTACAAGTTTAATATGATTTAAGTTTGAAATTAATGTGATTAATTGAGGAATTGTCACTTAATTTGTTAATTTAAATAGGTGGTTTGGATAAATTAATCAACATAATTAAGGAATTGTGCCATGTATGTTTAATTTATTTTAGTTGATGCATTTTATTTTTTGTTGAATGAATCGTTGAATGAATTTATTTACGTATTTTTTTTGCAATCGGTTGTAATTTGTAATACTTAGTGTGGCCTTAGTCAAATTATGTTTTCGTAATGAAGGAAACATGATTTTTTATGTAATTATGAGATCTCGAATCTCTTTTATTTTTCCTTTAGTTTTGGGTTTTGAAATTAGAATGTAATAAATAGGTTTATTATGTAAATTTATTTATTGTAATTTTCGAAAAACACTAAAGATGGAGATTGGAGCTCACTCCCGCTACATGGATCAAGATGGAACATCGAGACAAGCTTCTCGGGTCCAAGGATGGATTCCAAACTTGTATTTTATGTTCATTTTGATAGGATAGGCCACACTGGGACTTTATTATTGCTTTTACGTTTTTCATTCCTATTGCTTTTCATTCACATGATAGTTTATGCATCATATTCCGCCTAAAACCAAACCACCTACTAAAATGCATGAAAATTGACACATATAGGTTGTATGTTAGTTTTCATAGACATACAGATGTCACATGTTTATTAAGCCATCATCTTAGTTTAATCATTCACGCATGCTAGATATTAGTTCACTTAAAATGAATTAAAATAAAGTTGATGGGATCTTCCTCTAAAACGGAAATTGAGACTAGTCTTTATAAGGGCAAACAACTATGAATTCCTTCTTCGTCGGTAGGCATAACATGACCCCTTCTACGTTGGGTAAGTAGTTTGTGTTGACTTAGTTTATCTCAACATTATAGTCCGAAGAGTTTCTCGTGATTATGATGGACTAAAGATAGAATTTATAGAAATTTATCGACCAAGAATTCTAAAGGTAGAATTAGCTAAAAGGTTAGCTTATCAATTTACAGATAATTGAGTCTTGGGATCATTTATATAATTCTTGAGGAAGGTCAATTGTATAAATGTTTTGAGTCTTCGCGTTATGACATTAGTTCATTAGACTTAAAAATATAAACGATGCACATGCTTATTATTTATTCTTCTTTTCGCAGTGTAGAACACGTTTATTTTACTGTTATAACAAAATGTCTGGAAATAACGCAATCCAAATGCTTAGTGCCACACTTGGACGCGAGTCCTGGCTGAAAATATTCATGGACCAAATGAATCATTTAACACGTCTGAAAAACGACGGGTCCAACTTTACGGACTGGGAGGCGGCACTACGGAATGTTGCCATTGCTGACGGTAAGCTCAGGTACTTAACTAAGCCAATACCGCTAAACCCAGGCCCCAATGAAGTAGTCAACGAGTCACTCGCTTATAGTGACTTTGTTATGGAAGCGGGTGCGATAAAGAACGTACTCATCTTTGCAATGGAAACCAATTTGCAGAGACGCTTCATTGCTCAGGGTGCAAACAAGATTTTCACCACGCTCACTAACGAGTTCTCAAAGGCACCGAGAATCGTTACTTATGAGCATACCTGTCGCTTCTTTGATGCGAAACTCCAGAAGGGCCATCCGGTTTGCCCACACATTCTTCACATGATTGAGAATGTCGAGAAGCTGGAGGCACTTGATTGTAAAATCAGTGAGAGCATTGTCATAGACCGAATGCTTCATTCTCTTCACGATGGTTTTGCCCTTTTCAGGGCGAACTACTACATGAATGACTTGAAAAAGAGTCCTCATGAGCTACACTCCCTTCTCGTCTGCACCGAGAAGGATATGAAATTGAGTGGGACCATGAAGCAGGATGTTCTCACGATTTCCAACAAGGGTAAAGGTAAGGGCAAGGCTCATGGCGACCTAGCTGTAGGTAAGCCAAAGTTTAAAAAGCCAGGAAACGGTAAGAGTGGGCCCGGTGAGACCGGTGGCTCACAGGGCAAGGCAAAGAGCAAGGGCGGTGACATTGAGTGCCACCATTGTCACAAGATTGGACATTGGAGGAGGAACTGTCCCGTCTACCGTGAGGACATCAAAGCAGGCCGTGTCGTTCCTGTTGGTATGTCATCTTATATTCATATGATTGAGATTAACCATGCAAGTTTCGGAACTTGGGTACTTGATACTGGTTGTGGTTCTCATCTGTATAATCATTTGCAGGGCCTAAAGAACATCATACCTCTCGAAAAAGGTGATGTGGACCCGCGAGTCGGGAATGGAGCACGAGTTGCTGCTGTCTCGAAGGGAACATATGTAATCCAACTCCCTGGTGGTTTTGAGTTATTTTTAAATAACTGTTACTATGTACCCAGTTTGTCTAAGAACATTATTTCTGTTTCCGTACTTGCTAAAGACGGTTTTGCATTTTCAATAAAGGATAATAGCTGTATTTTCTCTTTCAATGAAATGATTTATGGTAAAGCAGTTTCCATGAATGGAATTTACATCTAAGATCAAACCACGGAAGTATTACACATGAATAATAAGAAGTTAAAGGTTGGTGAGAAAGATCAAACCTATCTATGGCATTGTCGAATGGGACACATAAATGAGAAACGCGTAAAGAAACTCGTCGATAATGGGACTATTCCCGCATTCGAATTTTCTACATATGGCACATGTGAATCATGTCTCATTAGCAAAATGACTCGAATTTCCTTCAAAGGTGTTGAAATGCGCGCTAGTGACCTATTAGGACTCATACATACTGATGTTTGTGGACCTATGTCAATTACCGCTAGAGATGGCTATAGATATTTTATCACTTTCACGGACGATTTGAGTAGATACGGATATGTCTACTTAATTAAGCATAAAAGTGAATCCTTTGAGAAATTCAAGGAATACCAGAACAGGGTTGAGAACCAACTGGTTAGAAAGGTTAAAGCACTCCGTTCAGATCGGGGTGGCGAATATCTTTCAAATGAGTTTGATCAACACCTTAAAGACTGTGGAATCGTTCTATAGTTAACTCCACCTGGAACACCTCAATTAAATGGTGTGTCCGAACGGAGAAATCGAACCTTACTTGATATGGCTCGATCCATGATGAGTCACACGGTAGTGCCTGATTCATTATGCGGTTTTTCTCTTTTGTCAGCTGCTCTTATACTTAACCGAAGTCCGACTAAAGCTGTCGACAAGACTCCATATGAAATGTGGAAGGGAACGGTCCCTAACTTGTCCTTTATTCGGGTTTGGGGCTGCGAGGCTTATGTCAAGTGGAGACACGAGGATAAGCTCGGCCCGCGATCGGTCAAGACATACTTTATAGGTTATCCAAAAGGAACATTTGGTCATTACTTCTATTCGCCTACCGAACATCGAGTTTTTGTTGCGGCTAGTGCGACGTTCTTAGGGAAAGAATTTCTCGAGAACAAGACGAGTAATAGAACCTTCGAGCTGTCGGAGATTCCAGAACCAACAACATAGGAACAGATGGAGGAAGTTGTTCCTCCAACTGATGATATGGTTAATATTCCTGAGGAACCTAGGAGGTCGGGTAGAGTCTCTCAACCTCCGGACAGATACATTGGTATGGTCGAGGAGAATGACGTTTTACTCCTAGAGAGTAATGAACCCGCTACCTATAAAGGTGATATGGCCTGTTCCGACTCAAAGCTATGGCTCGAAGCCATGCAATCCGAGATGGACTCCATGTATGAGAATGACGTATGGGATCTAGTTGATTTACCTAATAAGGTAAAACCTCTACAGTGCAAATGGCTTTACAAAATAAAGCGTTCTGTAGACGCGCAACCAGATACCTATAAGGCACGACTAGTGGTAAAAGGTTTCACTCAAGTGCACGGATTGCATTATGATGAGATTTTTGCACCTGTAGTCATGCTACGTTCCATTCGGATAATCTTAGCGATTGCCGCTTTTCATGATTATGAAATTTGGCAAATGGATATGAAAACCGCCTTCTTAAACGGTTATTTGGAGGAAGAGTTGTACATGGTGCAACCCGAAGGTTTCATAGATCCTGAACATCCTAAGAAAGTATGCAAGCTTAAGCGCTCCATTTATGGACTTAAGCAAGCTTCTCGGAGTTGGAATCATCGTTTCGACCAGGTGATAAAAGAGTATGGTTTCACTCGATCGGTCGAAGAACCATGCTTATATATCAAGTCGAGTGGGAGCAAGATTGTATTCTTGATATTGTATGTCGATGACATACTCCTGATTGGGAATGACATTCCTCTCCTATCTTCGGTTAAAGAATGGTTGAAGAACCATTTCCAGATGAAAGATCTGGGTGAGGCACAACGCATTTTGGGAATCCGTATCTACCGAGATAGATCACGACGGACGTTATCACTTAGTCAGGAGTCTTATTTGGATAATATTCTTGAGAAGTTCACCATGACCAACTCCAAGAAGGGGAACCTTCCAATGACGTCTGGGATGCAGTTGAGCAAGTCTCAGTCACCCACGACGCCTGAAGGGATTGAGCGCATGAGTCGTGTTCCTTATGCATCTGCAATAGGATCAATCATGTATGCCATGATATGCACACGTCCAGACGTAGCATATGCATTGAGTATGACGAGTCGGTACCAAAAGAATCCAGGTAAAACACACTGGATAGCTGTTAAAAATATCCTCAAGTACCTACGGAGGACTAAGGATAGGGTATTGACTTATGGAGGCGATACTAGGTTATGCGCAATTGGTTACGCAGATGCTAGCTTCCAAACGGATCGAGATGATTCAAAATCTCAGTCCGGGTTCATCTTCACTTTTAATGGTGTTGCGGTCAGCTGGAAGAGTTCTAAACAGAGTGTTGTAGCAGATGCTACTACTGAATCCGAGTACTATGCCGCTTCGGAAGCAGCTAAGGAAGCGATATGGATGCGTCAATTCTTACAAGGACTTACGATAGTTCCTAGTTCGAATGACCCGATCACCATCTATTGTGACAATAGAGGTGCCATCTTCCAGGCTAAGGAGCCAAAGTCTAGCGACAAATCTAGACATGTACATCGGAAAGCTCACCTGATCCGTGATTATGTGGAGCAAGAAGAGATAGTGATTGACAAGATTGCGACGGATGATAACATCGCAGACCCTCTCACTAAACCGTTGAATTTTGATAAGCATGAAGGGCACGTTATTTCCATGGGAATTAAACGTGTTCCTGAGTTGTAGTAGTCGATTATGGATTTGATACATTATCTTTTTCATATACTATTTATAACTTCATCGTTTTATAATAATATTTTGTTTTTCATGTGGATTGTACTGACAACTTTGAACGCCACAAAGTGAACTGAATTAAATTATATTTTGTTTTGGTCCGTAATCGCCTACAAGAGCTGATAACTCTGGCTATTATATTGTGCAGTCGATTGATGGTGGGTTCAACGAGCCATAAGTCAAACTGTTGACTGATCGATCACAAATGCGAGATTATAATGATACCTCGTAGGACAAATTTTTTGTGACAACGTAATGGAGTCCTAAATGTTTAAAAACATTCGGTGCCAGGTCGTGGAAAGGACATCCATTGTGTTCCTAGAGTCGATTCTTTTGACTATCGACTGTCTCTTGAGATTAAGGCAGTTTTTGGGTGACTTTGGTTTCTTTCTCACGGTCTGCTGTAACTGGAGGCTAAGTATTTTTTTTCTGGGTCATTTCATACTGTGCTTACATCGGCAGGATTCGAGTTGAGGAAAATATCCAACCTTTATCAGGTATAGTTATTTCTCAGGGCCACTCGAGGAGTAGTAACTGAAATGCATGGCCATGATCGAATGTTGATTCGTTTATCAGTTAAGTTACTCTCTAATCGGGGAAACCACTCTTGATAATGATCGCTTGTAAAATACGACCTTTGTGAATACGGATTTGAAAATTTTTTTACATTGAGTGGGAGAAATTTTAGGATATGAGAATCGGTTATCGCACATACACTTGTGAGGACAAGTGGGAGTTTGTTGGAGCTTGTGTCCTCCACAAATTAGTGTGATAACATTTGCAAATCTCTTACAGGTTCACAAGGGTATACTTAGTATTTTAATCAGTTGATTAACGATTACCTAATAACGGTTGGCTTGCTAGAGAGTTTGACGTTATTATCATACAGATGGCGGTGATCAACTGGTCCCTAAAGGTCACACCTATAGGATGTGTTTGAGAGATGTGGTTATAGAAATATAATCACATTGATGCCTTATATGACTAAACAGTTAGTCAATGTGTTGATGAGACAATTATTTAATGAAGATTAAATAATATTAGTTGAGACGAATTAACTGTCAATTCGTAAATTGAATATAATAAGTTATACTTAATTAAATGTATGTAATGTTAGCTTGGACGAATTAATCTGTTAATTCGTAATTAAATGTAATCGGTTATATTTAATATCAACAAGATGAATGTGTCATAGTGGTAATAGTGAGGGTACTCAAACCAAGAGGTCATGGGTTCGATCCTCACTATATGACAACTTACACATTTTATACATTTTTGGAATAACCGAAAAAAAAGAGAAATTAACTCTCCTAATTTCGGTAAATGTGCCGAGAATATTAGGAAGAAAAATTCTACCCTAATCTCCTCCTCATACACGGTTAAAGGGGAAGGGGAGTGAATTTTTCTTAACCTAATTTTTCTCACTCATTCTCTTGCCTCTCATCTCTACGAAAAACACAAAAAAAAACCAAAAAATTATTTAGTTAATTTTTGGATCGATTCTAGCATAATCAAAGGGCATTTCTCATATCGTCTTGGGTGCAACTGATAGGCGAATATCAATTTTGATATTGTTCTTAAGCCGTTTTTGCTAGGACCGAAGGTTATTTCTTAATCCTTTACAATTTTTGTTTATGCAATTTATTTTATGACATGCTTTCATCATGATAAATTCGTTATAGTCCTTAAATTTAAAGGGATGCATACAGATAAATCCCACACAATTGTGATCGCATTATTGTCGGGGACACTTACTCCAACAATCTCCCACTTGTCCTCGACAAGTGTGCGTCACCAATTATCTTGTCCTATTACTATCTCTCACTCAATGCAAGGTGTCTTCCGGGTCGTACTTGTAAGTGATCATATCGAGAGTGGTTTCCTCGATCTGGAGAATAACTGATTGACCGGAGTTATCTACCATAGATACCATCCGAGCGTGGCCACGCATTTCCAGTTCATTACTCTTCGAGTGGCCCTGAGATATTGTTTTAACCCTGACGAGGAGGTGGACAATTTCTATCGCACTTATTCCCTTCGTCTAGCCACAGCCATCATAACCCAAAATATGCCAATTTGACCCCATTTACGAAGGTCGTAGTAACACAAATCAAAGTTAATCTGAAACTGTGCCACCTTAGGTGAACGGTCTTTAGTCAAAAGAATCGACTCATTAGAATACTATAGTAGCTCTCGCCACGACCAGGCTATATAAATTTGCCAGAACTCTATAAGCGGTCATTGCCCGACAAAGTGTTCCTAACAGTCTACCTATGTGATCGACTAGTCATCTCACATGACTCTATGGCACTTGAACTTGCCATCAATCGCATCACACTCTAGTCACTTTGAGACCTCACCTCATACAAGTGACTATGGGCGAATACCATGTTAATTCGGGTTCACTTTAACGGGATTCAATGTTGTCTCTACAACCCGTTTGGATGTAACAAAGTATAAAAGGAGTTTTCAGATATAAAAACTCGAACGACAAATAGGGTTATCACATATGAATAGTCAATGCCTGATTACTACTTCATATTCTATAATCTAATTTGATCTTTTATGTAGTTATTAATCTCAATCCAATTGAAATGACATGACGCATCATGTTAAGCCTATAAAAAGGCTTTGGTTAGTAGGTTTTATCAACTTCTTGTACCTTACTCAACCTAACTACATACTCGTTTTCCTTTGTAATGTATACATTTGCATTACAAAACTTTCTGAGTACGTGTCGAGATCCAATCAAGACATAGGCCCTCTAGCCTTAGAATAGCTCCCATTATTTTCACAGTGTGCGGGACTCATCCTTCTTGTACATCTTATGATTGCAAGTGTACTCAATTTCCTTTGTAAATATTTCTCATTGTTCTTTATTGCCTAGAACGATTCTAGAAAATCTATTTCTTAATTAACATAGCCACAATGGTATCTTAACCATCCTAATGTGTTTTGATTATGGTTTTGTCGGAAACCATGCGCAATCTCAATTGTCAATTGTCACTTGTGTAACACCCTTACACAAAATTGCATCAAAAGCACTTTGCATTACATCCTTAATCCTTCTGCAGGCACTTAAGGGTAATCTTCATGGCTTACTTGGTAACTATTACTTAAATTCGATTTGAAACAATTCATCATACTCAAAGTATATGAAGTGTTATACATCATTTCCTATTTAATTGATTCGGCAGCGGAAGCAAATGGAATCAATCAAATATGTTCAACTTGATTGAACTAATCACAAATCTTATCAACATAAGACTTCATATTTGATATTAATATCATGTAGATTTATCTCCATAATCCGGATATTAAAGATGTACTATATTTCTCCAAAAGTCTTAAATCATTAGCAATGATCAATATGTCATTCACATATAAGACTACTAAAATATCCGTAACTCCCACTAAACTTCATGTATAAACACAACTTCTCGACTTATCGAGAAATGTTTTATCACATGATCAAAATGTTGATTCCAACTCATTGATGTCCTACTTAAGACCATCTCTTAAGTTGCACATGATTTTAGGATTGTAAGAATCTATAAAACACAAGACATGTATTGAATACATTCCTTCTAATTGAAGAAGTGGGTTTTAGATTCACTTGCTATATGTATATCATCATAATGGAACACAATCCCTAAGAAGATCCAAATAGACTTAAGCATTTCAACCAGTGCAAAACCCTTTGCAACCAATCAAGCTTTGAAATCCCTCTTTATTAGTGCAAAACCCTTTGTCACTAATCAAGCCTTTTATTTCGGATTTTCATGGCTCTAAGCCTTGTATTGAGTTGTGACTTAAACACTCTCATGTAAGTCATATGTTCATTACTTTCCAGAATTAATCAACTTGAATCAAGCAATTTCTTTGTAAGCTCTTTACTTTCTTAAATATGAATTCATCATCTTCAACAAGTGACGACTTTAACCTCCTAGGTTTTGAAGAAACAACGTCTTACACAAAACGTCTCATGTAGCCAAGAAAGACCAGTTTCTTGCGACATAACATTCTTACATAACATTCTTTGTGGCTCTTGAATGATTTCTCCCACTCTATCTTCTAGAAATAAACTTGTATTTTAGAAAGACAGCTTCACGAGCCACAAACTTGTTGTACTCGTGATTATAATAAGGAAAAATGAGCATTTGTTTCTTTTGAAAACTTACAACCATGGTACCCTACCATTTCATATCTCATATGATTCGTTTTAGATTTAATGGAAAAATAATTTAGACAAAATGATAAAATCCCCAAAAGGATCAAGTAACTCAAAGTAACTTGATCGAATTCCAAACCATATCGAATAGCGTTTGATTTCTTTATCCAACCACACATTATCCCATAATGTGTGCTAAGAGAGATTAATTTGTGATACTATATCACATTTCATTTGGCTTGCATCAAGGTCTTCACTTGATAATCCTATCACGACTAAATCGTGATTCCTTGAACTCTTTGAACTTCTTCAAAGATTTCTCTATTTACCTTATTAAGTGAGCACATTAGCTTTAACTTAAATCGTTGGTAAAACAAAATGATCAAACTATTTTGGATCAATGATTTACAACCTCGATCTCCTTTTTCAACCAAAAGACACGAGACATCTTGCTTTGAATACAAGATACGCATATGCCATAAGATCTAATGGTTTCAAGAGTACTCGATAATTCTTTGCGTTCATCATTCCAGAATCTAAGGTTTAATCTTGGGTTACCAATTTGAGTTTTGCATCATCTTCATGATATATCATTCTAGTTTGGTTTAGAATATAATCACCTTGATAATGGGCTAGCCATACATCAAATCATGGTGTATAGGGTCACAAAAGTGAAACCTCTTTTGTATCTTAACAAGTTTATCTTCTTATTTTTAGTTTATGCACTTAATAATCACAATTAATTAAGTACAACTCTAAACCCAAAACTAGATTAAGTACACAATGACTCTTCCTCTCAACATCATTGTGGCTAGTCGTCATATTCTAATCATCCTATGTATCAAGTACAATGATGAAAACACCACCGGTTTCTAATATTGACGAAGTAGTACTAGCAAAATTTATGTCAATCAAATAAACATTTAAAGAAGAAGGTCCGATTAGATGTCCCACAACTAACTTGTTGATTCTTCAATAATTTGGGGTAGTTTCCTTTCTAGCGTCCAACAATTAAGACAATGGAAACTTTATCGGTCGGGATTGATAGGTTTAGTATTGTTATTCTCAATAACGTTACTTTTAACATTACCTTGTATCAATTCCATTCTAATTTTACTTCTTTAAAACCTTATCCTTTTCTTAACGGTTTAAGAGAATGCTCCCACTCATTTCATTGAGTCTTTGTTTTGAGAAGCAAAATTATATTCATGAAGACTACTCTTCATTCGTTTGTTTAGTCTTAAAACTTTCATTGAAGTGGTTGCGGTATTTTGGTCTATTACGATTTCCGACAAATCTAATTACCAAAACAATTTATCGCTTCAAGGTACTTAATTCAATTAAGTATATGAAAAACAACCCATAGCAATGGTTCATATGTGGTTTTAGAAGAAAATTCATATTTGTCTTTAGTTACGATGTTTTAATGAAGATTTGAATTAAAATCGAAATGATATCGTATATGAATTCTGGTAAAGGAATAGAACAATATAATAACGGAATAGTGGAAAACTTAACATTTATCGTTTTATTAATACTTGTAAATAACAAGTAAAGCATTTACATAGTGACCTCTACCCAACTATGATAAATGATTCCGAGATCCAAATTCATATTAACTTGGGCACGGGGTAGCCGATGAAACCCTTATCAATATAGCTCGGTGGATTAACTCTTTAATCGATTCTACTTTTAGAACTCTCGGTCGATAAAAATACATTAACATTTATCTTTAGCTTAAAACACATCCGACAAGGGCACGGGGTAGCCGATGAAACCCTTATCAATTACTTTTGTTGAGTTCAACCCAAATTTCGAATAAATGTGTCCATGATCCAAATTCACATTAACTTGGGCACGGGGTAGCCGATGAAACCCTCATCAACATGAATTCGGTGGATTAGACATTTATCACCCACTTCCCCTACGTAACAAGGTTTGTACCCCGGGATGGCCGAGTGCACTCCCTCGCGAAATAGGTTTTCATGGTTTCTACTTTTTGGTAAGGCTAAGTCTCAATTGTTTATTTTAGCGATAGGTCATGTCAATTTATTATCTATCACGTTTTAAGTGAACTAAAGTGGTGAACTACGATAATTCTAATTGACACGGTCAATAAACTCGACTAAAAAAGATAATGCATGTTTTAGTTATGGCGATTTAGCGATGCATGCGACATATAAATAAAATGCAAAGCATAAAAATAAATCCTAGTATGGCCTTCCTAAAATAGAAAATCTAATTAACTATTACATATTCGGAAACCAACTCCATTGGTCCCTTGAACTTCTGTTGAGGCACGCATCTCGAGGTAACACCGTCTTTATGTATCGTCTTCCTTGAGTGACACCGTCTTCAAGGAACTCCGAAATAAATAAATTACATAACAAATTACATAATTTCCTATTATACATTTGTAATTAAAATAAAATAAATCTATTAAATTACAAAACGGTGATACGAGATCACAATAAATTACAACCGAATCGATATTCCCATACATTTCGGGTAATACGTTTTAAAAACTAAGGCCATACTAAGTAAAAATTACATAAAATAAAATTATGACAATCATAAATAAAATACAGCATTATAATATGTATGAACATGCCCAATTTTATGCTAAATCGCCTTTAAGGAGCCAATATCGTATATTAAACGGTTTTTACGGATGTGCGTGATTTAACGTTTTATAATCACAATAATTACATAAATTCATATTTATCCACAAGTTAATTACCCTAACCAACTTAGGACTCAAAATTAGTCTCCACTAACTATTTGACTATAATTAACTTTTATTTCTTAAAATTGTTCATTAATGGACTCAAAATTACAATAAAATGCTATAAACTTCAAATAAATCACAAAAATTTCAAATAAATTTGAAATTTGAAATTTAAACTCTTGAACATTCTGGAAAAATACCATGACACTCATAATGTTCAAAAAACTTAGGTTAAAATTTCGAAAAATTATCGGAAAAACTATGTTGCGGTTTATCGGATTTATCAATTATAATCATAAAAACATGAGAAAAAATATATTCATCAACTTTTCAATTTTAGATCTGAAAAAGATAATAAAATGCAACATGTGACGTTTTTCCTTAGTCATGAAGTATGTTATAGCAATTATTCACTAATTAAGTCACTATTTATGCTATTTTTCATCAAAAATTCATAAATCATGCATAAAGACTTCAATATAGCCTATTATTTTACATACATCTTGTACAATTGCATGTGACAACATACTAAATTTCTAATACCAAATTCGAAATTAATCTCATATTAACCTATTTTTCATTTAAATTCGATTTTTATCATGAAAAATCCATTTTTCGAGCATAAGAACTCCAAAAAAAATGAAAATTTACAGGTCATCTAGAAATAATATATGTGAAAACATATCCAAAAACCACTGGAAAATTCGAAGTTTAGCTAATTTTAGTCCGAAAATGACATTTTAATCATAAAATCACATTTTTAATTCCATTATTATATAAGATGAACAATAAAAATCCATAAATTAACCAAAATATCCTAAATACATTTTAGGATCAGAAACTTTAACATGCATAATTTATTTCGTGATATATCATAATAACACAAATTTATGAGTTTTATATGTTAATCGTATAACTCGAAAAAACTATAACCGATTTGCATGCAAACAACCAAAGGCTCTTGATACCACTTGTTATAAATCTATATCTCATTATACAACATATTCTTATATGTTACAAATTAATTTAGTCATAAAATTAATTACAAATCTTATGCATGCAAACTAAATAAGAAGAGATAAGAAAATCGATTTCTCACCATCTAAAATTTCGGTCATCATATGGGCACCAACAAGATCTCCTTCTTGTTAGTTCTTGAGATTTCCAATAATGGATGAACATTCATGACTTCAAAATAGAAGCCCTCCAATTAGTAGCACCCAAGACTATCCCAAAATCCACAAACTAACATGTACTAGATATTTGTAATGTGGTTTACCTTAAAATTGATTACTAATACTCATATACTACTACTAGTATTATTAGTTATTGATTTATACAAATTATATTCATAAAACTTGATTTTATGATGAACAAGAGAGAGAAGTTTATGTTTTGTTAAACATAAGAGAATAATTGAAAAATTGAGAAAATCTCTCCATATTATGCTCCAAAAACAGGTGGTCTTAGTTGTATAGGGACCATTTTGCTTTTACCTTTTTGTCTTCACAAGACAAACTAGTGTAAGGCTTTTCATGGTCAAGTCACTATCAAGCATTTTAGACAAATGGAAAAAGACAAAAACTTCTTATTGCCCATCCATTTTCGGTTTTTGAAGTGTAATATGGAGTTCATATTATTTTTGTCAATTGTACAATTGTATTTCATGAGACATGTGACATGTCTTATGTCATGTTTTAATTTAAAATGCATATTTAACAAATTAAATATCATTTACAAATTAAATAAATCACATTTAACAAATTGACTAGTAATTCAAAATTACTTTCTCATAAAATGGTCATTTAAATACTAGTTAGTATAATTCACAACATCTTGTAATTTTAACTAACTTATCATTCTCATCTCGCGCGTTTCGCAAACACCGATTAATTTCAGTAATATAACTTCTTAAATTACTAAATAAAATCTTATTAATCACATTACAATAAGATGTCATTTTCTCTCTTATGACAATAATTTGTTCAATTTTAAGGAATTAATCATTCTGTATCGACATACAATTGATTAACCTTTTTCAATTAAGGGAATCGTCCTTTAGGTGTGACATCAAGGATCAATCTGATCACCACCGTCGACGACAAGTAATGTCAAACTCTAGCTTGACCAATCATTACCGATATGTGTGGACCAGTTGACTATATATGTAATGTATCATCCCTTTCGTATTCTTGGTATGAGATTTAAATATGTGATCAATATGATCGACAATTGTGATCGCATTATTGTCGGGGACACTCACTCCAACAATTTTTCCAAATTTTTATGACTTATTGGGAATTATTTCATAATTGTTATGATTAAAGAACTTTAATAAGCAATATTACAAAACCAAGTTGAATTATTGTCAAAAATTGAGTAAAGACTAATTTTTGAGTCCTAAGAGAGTTAGGGTAATTAACTTGAGCTTAAATTTGATTTAAGTATTGATTTTTGATTTTAATAAGTTACTATCACGCATTTTCATAAACCGGATTATAAAAGATATAAGGTTTAAGTAGGGCGATTTGACACATTAATTTGGCATGTTAGACACATATAATAATGCTGCATTTTTATTGATGAATGTCATAATTTTATTTATGTAATTTTTAATTATGTAATTTTATCTTAGTATGGCCTTAGTTTTAATCGGTATTACCCGTAATGTAAGGGATTACCAATTCGGTTGTAATTTTACGTGATCTCGTATCACTTTTATTTTTACTAGATTCATTTTTACAAATGTATAATAGAAATGCTATGTAATTTTATTATTATTTTTAATTCCGGAGTTCCTTCAAGACGGTGCCAATCGGAAAGGCGTTCTGATCAAGACGGAGTCCTTGGGAAGCGTGCCACTTGAAGTTCAAGGGACCAATGGAGTTGGTTTCCGAATTTTTAAATAGATTATTAGATTTTCTATTTTAGGAAGGTCATACTAGGAAATTTATTTATTGCTTATGCATTTTTCATTATATGTTGCATGCATTGCCAAATCGCCATAAACAACAGATGCATATCATATCGAGTAATCGACCGTGTCAATTATAATTATCGTTAGTTCGAAAATTTAGTTCACTTAAATTTGATAGATAATGAATTGACTCAACCTCACACATTTTAAAGATTGAGACATAGGCTTACCAAATAGTAGGAACCAATGAATCTCAATTTCATAAAGGTACAATACGATTTTTCGGGGTGCTCTCTATTGACGTTGGGTAAGTGGGGTAATAAAATGTTATTACATTTCGAAATTTGGTTGATCTCAACGAAAGTATTAGAGGGACCGTTGTCCGAATAGGTTCGGGCTGATGATGAACTTAACGTAAATTCATCGACCGAGAGTTCTAATTGTAGAATCGGTAAAAAGGGTTAACCCACTAAGTTATATTAATAAGAGGTGTAGAGGGCCTGTAGGCTCACATCCAAAGTTAATATGAATTTTGGGTCTTGGAATCATTTTTATAATTGGGTGGAGGTCATTATATAAATGCTAAAACATGCTAAAATATTTTAGATATAACGATGAATGTTTAATTTTCCCACTATTTCATTGTTTTTAATATTGTTCTATTTCATTACTCCTACTCATATGCGATATCATTCGATTGTAACACGAGTCTCCGCTAAAGAATCTCTTTCTAAAAATGAACCGTATCATAGGTTGTGGACTAGTTCCATAGGAATCGTTCTATTCCATAGAACTCGATAGGAATCATCTTATTCAAATATAAGATTAACATCTTAAATTCCTTATATACCTATATATAATTTCTTATGAAGAAGCACGGTTAGAAGTGATGATTAGTCAAAATATATTTTGATAATATCTTCTATGCATCCGTGGTTCAAAAGTCTTATTGCTCAATCTAAACACTTGTCATCAATCACTTAAGTTGTTAAGAACATGACAATGTTAAATTGGTAAATTAATTTGTTAGAAATTTTGATTAACCAAATACCACAATAGAGTTCATCCTTGTAAAGGATTAACTAGGAATTTATATGAAGATATGTCTTCATCAAGTAGAAATTCTTGAAGTAAGTGGGAGCAATAAGAAGCAAGTACCTGTCTTAATTGTTAAGAATAGAACTAGGCTCGAAAGAGAAAGTGTTAGACACTAAAATAGAAACAAACCCCAAATAAGTAAAGATCTAGGAAGTTGGTCGTGTGACTCCAACATATTTCCTCCTTGAATATCTATGACATTGACATTGCATTCTTGCTAATTAGCACATCATTAGTATTTGATACAAATTTGTGGAATTTCATTATAATATTTGGCGTTATCGTTTGACGACTAGCAAGAATAAGTTCGGAACTAGGGTAGTTGCCATTTCATCCATGAACATATAAATGTTGTAGTGTACTCATTTTAGTTTTGTATTTAGAAATGTACCTCAATACTTGTTACGATGTACACTAACTCTAAATAAGAATATAATTCAAGTTTTTGTATAAAACGCAAAGGGTTTCTCTATTATGCAATTAAAACAAGCGTTGTGCCCTAACATCCCACGATTAAGTTTATGGTGAGACCAAACAAATCAAGGTAATTATATTCAAACTAGAAATAAAATGTCATATATACAAGACTCAAATTGGTGACCCCAATCCTTTCTCAATTCTCGATTGAAAATCACATTTAGAAACTAGTTTTGACTAGTCTCCCAAACCATTTTCTTGGAAATCTTTTGGTGTGTGCGAATCTTGTATTCAAAGCAAGTTAATTCATGACTTTTTCTGGAAAAGGATTATGAATAGAGCAAAATATTCGCCCTATTTACACTTTGAAGTGTATGGTCGAATACAATTTCAATCAGAAAAGGTTATTACTTCTTCATCTCTTTTACCAACGGATTAGGTAGATACTTGATATCCACTTAATGAGGTAAGAAGAGAAATTCTTTGAATAAGTTCAAATGAATGCTTAAAAAGTATCACAAACTACAGATTATAAAACCATAGTATTAGTACTTTGTTAAATTGGGTACAATAAAGTGATGACTTTTATCTGCACTAAAAAGAGTGTGATATGGTATCACAAGTTCACTTTCATTACGATATGATTGAATCTTTGCATTGTAGTTGGAGGTGGTTCTGTTATAAAATTTGTCTGGCATTTAAATTTTCCACTAATATAAAACATGATTAAAGCAATCATCTACTTTTTCATATGAGATATGGTTAGGCATAGTACGTAAATTGTAGCTTGTTTCGATAGTAAACATGTGATCTCTCTTCCTACATGATCACGAGAACAACGGGTTTGTGGCTCGTGATGCTGTCTATTAAAGAAATGAGGAGTATTTCTTAAAGACAGAGTGGGAGAAAATGTTCAAGAGCCACAAACTGAGAATAAGACGAAGAAATATGTTCCTTCTTTGTCAAAATAAGTAATTATTGATTCGAAACCTAAATGGACAGGAGTCATGTTATTTTTGGAAGTAACAAACTGGTAACTTATTAAGATGACTTATCTAGTCTCAACTCCACAAGAGTCCTAAATAAGCATAAACATGAAGATGTTTACTTAGCTTGGTTGATTGGTAGCAAAGGGTTTTGCATGCAACAACAACGCTTTATTGAATTCGGATATTATTTGACAGTTGGATTTCAAAATCATCTTGCATGAGTTTTGATAATCGCAACTATCCTAAGGTAGGATGCAAAGTTAAGAAGAAGTCTTAAGTAGAGGTTAAGGAGCTAAATTGTATGTTTTGATAATGTACATGATGTTTAGTAGGAGTAATGTGGTGTTACTAGTCTTATATGTAAGGGACATATTTGATCATTGTGAATGATGGAAGACTTAGAAGAAGAATAATACATCTCTAAGCTATCCAGACCTATAAAGATAGTTCTAAGAGCATATTAGCGCTAAATGAATATTCTTATATTGATAAGAGTCTATACAAGTTCAAAGGTATTGAACATGTAGAAATTGAATCCACATGCTTCCGCTGCGGGATTAATTCATTACGCTAAGATGTATCACCATTCTTAAACTTCGTATACTTGGAGTATGTGTAATACTCCCTATTATGATAATAATTTATGAGAATAATTTATGTAAATTAATAATTGATTAAATACATTTCTAATAATAATTACAATAAGACGTTAATTAAATAATAAATTAAGTATCCAAGTCGGGAAGTGGGTTTAGCTAATAGTTAGCATTGGGCCGTGTGCCATTTTTATTTGGACCAAATTTTATGGTTTATAATAATAATAATAGTAGTGGTGGTGGTGGTGGTGGTGGTGGTGGTGGTGGTGGTGGTGGTGGTGGTGGTGGTGGTGGTGGTGGTGGTGGTGGTGGTGGTGGTGGTGGTGGTGGTGGTGGTGGTGGTGGTGGTGGTGGTGGTGGTGGTGGTGGTGGTGGTGGTGGTGGTGGTGGTGGTGGTGGTGGTGGTGGTGGTGGTGGTGGTGGTGGTGGTGGTGGTGGTGGTGGTGGTGGTGGTGGTGGTGGTGGTGGTGGTGGTGGTGGTGGTGGTGGTGGTGGTGGTGGTGGTGGTGGTGGTGGTGGTGGTGGTGGTGGTGGTGGTGGTGGTGGTGGTGGTGGTGGTGGTGGTGGTGGTGGTGGTGGTGGTGGTGGTGGTGGTGGTGGTGGTGGTGGTGGTGGTGGTGGTGGTGGTGGTGGTGGTGGTGGTGGTGGTGGTAGTAGTAGTAGTAGTAGTAATAATAGTAATTACGTAGTTTCCTGATACCGCTCTATATGACCTACCTTAACACTATAAATAGATAGTATGACTTGATTAGAGACCTTATTCACTCATAAAATTCATAAAATAGAGGAGACGATATCCAGAAGGAGAAAGAGGAGAATTCTAGCTAGGAGACCGTCACAAGGTAATTTTCTATCGTATCTTGACATACTCACCTTAACACGAATATAACTCGTTAATTAGACCACCATAGGACATGCTAGGACCTTGACCTTGACTGTGGGACACCAGGGTGTGACCGGACCTGGGTTTGACCACCGTTGACCGGCTGGAAGGGGGGTGTTGGAGGTGTTTTACGTGGTTAGTTGTGTTATTTGCTTTGTCGATTTTTACATGGTTTTTACCCCTTGCCTTGCTGTTTTGAGACCAGACCATGGGTTGGGTGGTTTACTGGTGGTGAGTCGACCATGTTGGGTGATCGTGGGTGGTTAAAGGTATAGTTTTTCCGCGGTGGTTGGCCGGAGTTCGTGAAATTGGTGGTTGTTGGTTTATGGTGTTGAAACCGTGTATTGAGACCTTCGTGCTTGACTAAGACCCTGACCAGGGGACATGGGTACTGTCGATGGACCACCGTGGGTCAGAGGAGACCACTCTGGTGGTCTCCGGTAGTGTGTGTGGCGGTTGTTGCGGGTGGATTGTCGGGTGTGCTCTGTTTTCGATATCGTCGTTGTTTGAGTGTTTCTGGTGGTATGGTGGGCTGCGGGTGCCACCGTGGAGTAGTGGTGACCACGGTGGTGATTGGGTCGAGTTGGGGTGGCAGTGACATGGGCTATTGAGTCGGGTTTTGGGCTGCACTCGTGAGTTGCGTGTATAAAGTAGGACGTAGTGTAGGGATGGGTTGTGGGTTATTAGGGCGGGGGTTCCTGGTCGTGTGTGGTGGCAGGAAGGGTTGCGATGATGTCAGTAGTGGTGATTGTTGGTGATGATCGTGAATGGTGGTGTAAAATCGTGATTTGTATAAGGTTGCATCGGTCTCGAATGCTATTGTTGGGTCGTGGGAGTAACATCTAGGGCGTGAGGTTGTGGGGTTCTGGTGACGGCTAGGCTGGTGGTTAGTGGTCGTCGGGATACGGCGTAGAGCAGGCAGGAGGTGGCAGGTTTGGGTGGTGTCGATGGTGGCTAGGGGTGTCGGATATAGGCGGGTGAAGAGTGGTTGTTAAACACGCTGAGTGTGGGGGTATTAAGGGTGTGTGTCGTGGGTTGTAGGGTGCCTTTGGTGATTATTTACATGTTGGGTTAATTAATTATAAGAATGGCTAACAAGGGTTTTAATGGTAATCGGGTTTTGGCTTATTGAAACGGGTTTTTGAATTATATTATACGAGATTATAATTAACATAATTAGTTAATTAATTTATAATTAATTGGATTATTTGAATAAAGTATATAAATAGTAATTATTATTATTTGTATTAGGTGGCGGTTTTATTGAGGAACTGTAATTGTTGATTGGATTGCATAATTGGAGTGCGTAATTGGAGTATTTGCTTATCAGGTAGGAATTTCTTACTCAACTCGGGTTTTGTTGTTAAGTGAATGAATATTTAATTGTGGCGGTTGATGAGATTAATGTTAATATTGTGATTTATTATTGGAGACAGAGTATATGTGTAGTTGTTGACGGATTTGTATGACGGGATTGTTATTGAGTTTTTGTTGTTGGTTATATTTGATTGTTGGAGAGTTGATTATTCAGTTGAGCATAACACGGAGGGTGTTACTGCCAGTTGTGCATAGCGAGTAATCGTTACTGCCAGATGTGCATAGTAAGTAATTACTACTGCCAGTGATAGTTGTGCATAGTAAGTGATTACTACTGCCAGTTGTGCATAGTACGGAGGGTACCACTGCTAGTTGAGCATGGTATGAAAATACCACTGCCAGTTGAGTTGAGTATAGCACGGTGTTCAGGGGTTGTGCTACTGCCAGTGATGTAAGTGAGTTGTACGGATGAAGTGATGAGAACTTGATGAATATATATTTTGGGTTGGATTATTATTGTTGTTTAGTTTATTCCTACTCAACCTCGCGGTTGACTGTGTATTCGTGAACACCTGCGGTGAACCGTTTTATGGGGAGCAGATTTGACAGGTACTAAAGGTTAGCTGACTTGGGAGCTATGGGATGCGAGAGGACTTGGACCATAGTTGAAGTCTAGATCACATAGAACAATTATATTACATTATTTATTTCCACTGCGAGTTGTAATTATTTTATATTAAGTTTTAGTTAGTTGAATTTGTAATAAACATGTAATCGCTAAGTTTTAATTTAAAGTACTTTGGTATTGTTGTACTTGTTATTCACTACCTCGGGAAACCGAGATGGTAACAGTCCTATTTATTTGGGAATGTCTAGCTAAAGGCTCCTGAATAAATGGGGGTGTTACAGTATGACGAGAAGTTACAAATCGAATCCTTGAGAGAAGTCTCTATATGGCCACACAGTTCATTACTTAGTACTCAGAAAGTACTAAAGATATGAAGCTAAGCATTTAGAAATGAGATGGATTTATGTGCGAGGAGCTACACAAAAACCTTATTCTAAACACATAAGGATGGTTAGAGAACCATCTTGGCTATATCATTTAAGGAGGATATCTGTTAGAAACGTCCTAGGCAGTTGAACAATGAGATATACACAATGGAAATTGAGTACACTTGCAATGATGAGATATGCAAGAAGGAAGGGATCATACTAGGATTCGGTTTTATGAATTGGGAACTATGGTAGTTCATTCCAATAACCAAAGGTCCTATCCCTACACACTCTGAGGACAGTGGGAGTTATTCAAAGGCAAGAGAGCCTATGTCCAGATTGGATCTTGACATGTACTCAAAGAAGTTCTTATAATACAAGATTATACACAAGAATGGGAAATAGTATATAGTAAGGTTAGGGAAAGTACAAAGTGTTGCTAAAACTTGCAAACCAAGGCTTTTTCACATGCTAAGCATGATAAGTCATGCCATTTCAATTGAGTTGAAATGTATAGTTATATACAATATTAAGTATGGATTATAGATTATGCAGTAATGGATATGGTATCAATTTTACATATGTGATAATGTATTCATCGTTTGAGTTTTATTAAAAACTCTTTTATTACTTTGTTATATCCAAATAGGTTGTAAGGACAACGTTGAACCCTATTAAAGTGAACTGGATTAACATAGTATTGGCCCCTTGTTGCTTATATGAGGTGACGTCTCCAAGTGACTAGAGTGTGATGCGATTGATGGTAAGTTCAAGTGCCATAGAGTCATAAGAGTTGACAAGTCGATCACATAGGCAGACTGTATGTGACACTGTCGGGCAGTGACCGCTTATAGAGTTCTGGTAATTTTTATAAAGCCTGGTCGTGGCGAGAGCTACTATAGTATTCTTTTGAGTCGATTCTTTGACTAGAGACTGTTCGCCCAAGGTGGCACAGTTTCTGAGTGACTTTGATTTATACTCTACGATTTTCGTAACTGAGGTGAAATGGGCATCTTTTGGGTCATGATGAGCTATGGCTAATTGAAGGGAATAGTGCGATAGGAATTGTCCATCCCCTTGTTAGGGTTATCTAAAATCTCAGGGCCACTCGAGGAGTAGTGAACTGAAAATGCGTGGCCACGCTCGGAAGGTATCTACGGTAGATAATTTCGGTCAAACAGTTACTCTCCAGATCGAGGAAACCACTCAAGATATGATCAAATGCAAGTACGACCTGCAAGACACCTTGCATTAAGTGGGAGATGATGTAATAGGACAAGAGAATTGGTGACGCACACTTGTCTCGGACAAGTGGGAGATTGTTGGAGTATGTGTCCTCAACAATAGTGCGATCACATATTAAATCTCAAAACAAGAATACAAAAGGGATGATTCAATTATATAGTCAACTGATCAACATTAATCGGTAATGATTGGCTAACTACAGTTCGACATTACTGTCGTTTGACGGTGGTGATCAGTTGATCCCTTAAGGTCACACCTATAGAACGATTCCCAAACTCTAAAGTTAATTAATCGTATATTGATACGGATTAATTAAATCCTTAAATTGAACAAATTTATTTATAAGTGACAATTTTATATCTTATTGTAACAGGATTAAATAAAATTTATTTTAGTAAATAAAATGTTATATTACTAAAATTGATTAATGTTTATGAAACATTTGAGATAAAAGTAATTAGTTATTCATCATTGCAAAATGTTGTAGATTATATTAACTAGACTTAATGTGACCCATTTTATATACATGTAATTGTGAATTACTTGTCAATTTCTTAAATTTAATTTATTTTAATATATAATGATATTTAATTTGTTAAATATGCATTATTATGCCTAATGACATGTTACATGTAACATGTCACAAAATATTACAAATGACAAATTACAAAGTTAAAATGGAGTCCATTTTATATGGTAAAACCGGTGTTAGGGGTGTTGTAGGGTGATTAATTTTGTTCTTATTTTATTCATTTGCATGCTTTAGGACAACATGATTGCATAGCCTTAATTTAGTCTACTAGCTAGACAAGCATGCAATTAAAATAAGAAAAAGAAATCCCTCACCCTACCATATGCAAAAAATCGCCCACCACCTTATTACATGGGAAGTTGTTCTCATTTTTACACTACTCACTTCTTTCACATATTCAAAATGCATAAATTTGTTTCATGCTTAGAATTTGTTCTAAAAATCTAATATCATCAAGAGAATACAATTGTAGTATTAAAATTAATCTTAGATCTAAAATTTAAGGAGACTAATACACATTATCTAGTTAGTAATAGTATTAGTATTTGGGATAGTCTTGGGTGCACCTAAAAGGAGAGTTCCTTTCTTGGAGCTTTGGGTTTTTGGAAGATCATCCATCATAATAAGCTCAAGATCTAGATTAGGAAGGAGTCCTAATGTAGTGCCCAAAAGTTTTATCCATATTGTATGTAAGAAATATAATTTCTCCTTTTTTGTTCATGTTGTTATGCATGCACTAGATCCACAAGGTTTATATTAACAAGTTAATTAAATCACCATTAGAAGAGTCTAATAAGGGTATATGAACCTAACAATTCCTTCATCGTTAGTATAGAAAACAGGCAACAGGTAGCACGTATGCACACATGTAATCACGCAAAAGCATTTGACAAAAATAACCACGATGACTCGAAGTTAAAATTTGAAATTGAAAATTTTGAAAACTCCGCGACAGGTCATCACGTTTGGATTTTTCAAAAGAGATTGATTTGAAATTTTGTGCAATTGATTCGTGTTTGAATTAAATTGCATCCAAATTTGCTAGAAATTTATTTGTAACTCGAAAAAAAACTAAAACTCAAATCGTCATGGATGAATTTCAAAAGGGATTTTTGCGAGTTATTTGATTTGATTTTTGCGAGATTAAGACTCGGATTTGCAAGAGCTTGAATTTTTGAAGAAAATTGACGTGTTATCAATTCTCGATTTTTGTGGAAAAATGCGAAGAAGCGAAAAAAATTTCGGTATTTTCGACTGACATAGAAACTTTCGACTGACATATAAATGATCCGTCGCGGATCGGGGCGACTAGCCCTTCCCCCCTAAAAAAAGAAGAGAAAAGACCCGTATGTTTAAAGCTGCGTCATGGAAACCGTGCCGGATTTCGTAAAACGCGAAAACAAGGA
The DNA here is from genome assembly GCF_048544455.1 of Silene latifolia. Taxonomy (NCBI): domain Eukaryota; kingdom Viridiplantae; phylum Streptophyta; class Magnoliopsida; order Caryophyllales; family Caryophyllaceae; genus Silene; species Silene latifolia. The sequence goes on from NC_133534.1 coordinate 120,113,134, forward strand.
AATGTGAGTGTGAGAAAACACAAAAATTCCGGATAGGCTCGAAGAGGCGCGAGCCCTATGGCGGGAAGATTTAGGTGTCAGGAAGAAACACAACTTGATAGGGACAAATCAAGGTGCGGATCCTGAGGACCAGCCCAAAGAGGTGCGAGGTCATGGGCGATGAAAGGGAGCTTCCCCTTTTTTCGGAAAAAAGCACTGATTGTTTTGTATAAATAGGGACGTTTGTGCTTCATTGTTTCATCATCAGAAACATGAAAAATATCTCTACAAAAACCATTCTGCTTCTTCCACAAAATAATGCATGGATGCTTTCGAAAATAGGTTGCGCCATTGGTGTCGGAATTTATCACCTCTCGAGAAGTATCAACTCGTTCTAATGGGAGTTGATAAATTGTTGGTGCTTCGTCAAGTCAAGGTGCAATCCTCGTTCCTTGAAGCATGCTCTCGGTTTTGGGATTCGAAACAACATGTCTTCGTATTCCCGAAGGGTGAAATTTGTCCTCTTGCCGAAGAAGTGGGCGCCATTGGTGGATAGCCGGGTTGTACTCCGGTGCTTGCCCCGACTAGATTGTTTTACAAATAGAAGTTTCGCTCAATGTTGGGCTTGTCAACGAGCCAAGTGAACTTTTTCCTTGCTCCCCATTGTGTGGATATGTTGGCTCTTATCAACATTTTCTCAAATCGGTTGGATGTTAATGTCTCTAAGGTGGCTAGGAGAAGGGCTCTTGCCTTTTGCCTAGTGCATGCATCCCTCCTTGTTGATGCCTTGACGAAGGAGGGGTCAACATGTTATGAAGTATGACCCTTGTGCCTATAGTTGAGCAAATGGAGCACGGTCGGGATCCATCATGGTTGGTGCATGGCGAGATCATCCAAGCTGTGGATAAGAAGGGCTCTTGTGGAGAACCTCCCTCGTTTGGATCTCCAAGGATCCTCCAAGTGTGGCTATTGGAGAGGCTAAGGTATGTAGAGCCTCCGGCCGATTCTTCCTCTTACTCCCTCCGTCACCTTACTATGGGGAAGAAGTTGTACTCGTATAGTTTTGTATCCACCGAGGCTTATTGGACCTCGAGTTTGGTGGAGGAGGGTGGTCCTCATATCCGTTGGGTGGTGCCATGGTGGCACTTGAGGTCCTTCACGGGGTTTCCCGCTTCGGCCGCTAGTTCTTGTTCTTTGATGGTCGTGGGTTTGAAGGTTGCTTCCTTCATCTATCCCGAAAGGCTGATGAGGCAAAAGGGGCGACAACAAAAGGTGCCCGCTCATGATACTCTCGTCCAAGAGAGTGTTTTTCGAAACTCCGGGCTTGTGGAGGTCTTCGAAAGATGGTGGGCCACTCGGCCGATTTGGGAGGTACCAAACCCTGTTGCCATGACATGGGTGACTTCCACTTATGTCAAGTGGTCAAGAGCGCAAACCTTGGAGGAAAGGTCCAAATCTCGAAAGGACGAGGTCGTCGACTTGAAGTATAGAGAGGTCGACAAGGCCAACCGCACCTTCTTTGACGACTTTGTTGATGGAGCTAGCCCGTATGTAATGAGGCCACCAAAGAGGAGATGCTCGGGTCCCAAAGAGGTAGTGGGCCGTGTATGAGCTTGTCTTGGACCAAGTATAGGGTCATGCTAGGCGGGCCAACAAGAAGAACATTGGGAAAATGTACCTCGAGGGAAAAGGCAAGCTTAGAATGGAAGAATGAATACCTCCATTACCCGTTTTATTATTATGTTGTATTAGTGTTGTGAGTGTTTATTATGTTGTACAAGCTATGTATTGTGTATTTTGTGCTAGTTTTACTAGGTGAGATGTCTTAGTCGACATTCTAGCTTTGACAACTTGTAGACTTGCTTAGCTTTATTTGTTGTCAAATTTGTAATCCTTCCCATTATCAATTAAATAAGAGGATTGCTTGTGTTAAAAGAATTGTGAACGCTTGTTTCTTCCATCAATTTTGTAAAGGCAATTCGGTTTGAACTATCCTAAACATTGCACTTGGAAAAGGGATTTTTGAGGTAATGGAGAAAGGCTTCTTTTATATGTTTTTTTTGTGGGAAAGGGGAATGTTTTTCCCATTCTTTTTTTGAATTTGATATGGGTGATTTTTTATTTTGTATGTGGGGGTGGTTGTATCCTTCTTGTGTGAGAAAGGACTGCCTACGTATCCATCCGAAGAGGTGAAATCAAACTATGCTCGTAGTTCGAAGTATTTTGTAAAGTTTTATTTCGGTTTTGTGGTTGTATCCTTCTTGTGTAAGAAAGCACTGCCTACGTATCCACCTAAAAAGGCGAAATCAAACCATGCTCGTAGTTTAAGTGTTTGGTTTGAGTGCAAATAGATGTTGCCTTTGACAGATCAAAGGATGTTTGAAACATGGCAAGGTGTCGTAACATAGACTCGATAAAACATGCAATTTCAAATCAGCACGCGTTTGAGGAACTTGATTTGAAAGGGATATTGTGGTCACTAGTTGTGAAACTAGGGCAAGGTTTGTTGGCTACTAGGTCTCAAGGGTAGTATTTCTTAAGTTGGTCTAGGTTGGTCGGGTTTGTGAAATCCTCCCCGTCTAGGACACTCAGTCTCACTGCGCCCCCCGAAAGTATTTTCTTGACCAGGTATAGCCCGGCCCAATTGGGTTTGAATTTCCCCCTCGGATCGACGGGTAGTGGTGCTCGAACCGACTTCAGGACCAAGTCGGCTTCTTTGATGTTTCTGGGTTTGACAATTTTGTTGAATGCCCGTTGTATACGTCGTTGCTATAGCTAGACGTTGTGAAAGGCGTTGAGTCGTCGTTCGTCTAGTAGCGTGAGTTGTTCGAACCTTCGACGGGTCCATTTCGCCTCAGGAACTTGACTCTCTAGTAGGATGCGTAGATATGGGACCTCCAACTCTACTGGTTGAACCGCCTCCATACCGTATGCTAGGTAGAAGGGTGTGGCTCATGTAGGTGTTCGAATGGAGGTTCGGTATCCCCCAGAGTGCGAATGGGAGTTTGCTCGGCCAATCGCGGTAATTATCTTGCATCTTTTTTATGATGGTGACAAGAATTTTGTTTGCTGCCTCTACCGCTCCGTTGGTTTGAGGATGATAGATGTCGCTTGATTTTTTATTTGTCCAGCAAGGCTTGTGTTTCCGCCCGGAAATGGGAGCCTTAGTCGCTGATGATTTTATGGGGTACCCCATATCTGCAGATGATGTTGTCTTGGATGAACTTGCTACTTGTTTGCCGTTCAAGACTGCATAGGACTGTGCTTCCACCCATTTGGTGAACTAGTCGATGGCGACAAGGACGAAGCAATGCCCTTTGGTGCCCACTGGGTTGACCTTCCCGATGATGTCGATGCCTCAGGTCGAGAAAGGCCAGGGTGATGTCATGGTGTATAAAAGGGATGGTGGTATGTGTTGTATGTTGGCGAAGATAATAGTAAAAATTCAAATTCAATATTCCTTCAAATCTCAAATGACGGCAATTAAAACCGTCTTTCAAAAAATAATAGTAAAAATTCAAATTCACTATTACTTCAAAATTCAAACAAACGGCGACTACAACCGCCATTTCATTTCAAACAACAATAGTGAAAATTCAAATTCACTATTTCTTCAAATGTCAACGGCGGCAACATAAACCGTCGCTTCAAAAACAATAAAAGTGAAGTTCAAAATTCGCTATTTCCACGAAGGCGTCACAAGCCCCATCTGCCAAAAACAAGTAGGTAGCGGGATCCCAAACCCGCTATCCCCTCAAACGTTCAACACAAACACCGAAATTCCCCAACAGGAATATCGGGGGCTTTCTCACAAATCCCGCTATTTCAAAACAAGCTCATCCAACGCGGCTATTTTCGCGGTCGACCAACCGACACTTCACAATGGCTGGCGATCCTTACAAGGCACAACAGCTGGCGAGCCCCTTCATATACGCACAATGGCTGGCGAGCCTTACAACGCGCAGCGGCTGGCGAGCCCCTTCATATATGCACAATGGCTGGCGAGCCTTACAACGCGCAGCGGCTGGCGAGCCCCTTCATATACGCACAATGGCTGGCAAGCCTTACAACGCGCAGCGGCTGGCGAGCCCTTTCATATACGCACAATGGCTGGCGAGCCTTACAACGCGCATCGGCTGGCGAGCCCCTTTATATACGCACAGCAGCTGGCGAGCCTTTGTCCGCAAACAGAATGCAAACCGAGGACGTATCCCGAAGATGCCTCGGGTACGACTCCTCCACCATAGCTGGTGAGCCTTTGTCCGCAAACAAGACACAACTCAAGGACATATCCCGAAGATGCCTTAGGTATGACTCCTTATTATGGCTGGCGAGCCTTTGTACGTAGTCTAATGGACTTTAAACGACCCGCACGGATAGTCAACAGACTCTAAACTATTCCCGACGGAAGGTCCTTGGCTCGTACCCTTGAGTCACCTTGGCGTCGCCCTTCCCGATGGCAGGTCCTTGGCCTGAATCCTTTCGAGCCGCCTCGACGTCGCTTGGGTCTCCAGGTTGTAATCTTCGATTGACTTGGGGGCTCTACTTTGACTTTCGCCCTGTCCAAGCCTCAGTCAATGTGGGTGCTCTATAGATACCCAGTATTTGCTGAGACTCCAACAAACACCCGATGATTATCGGACTACAACATGCTTAGGAATCGCGGCGTTTGATCGACAGTTTGTGTACAACTTTATGTCGGAAAACTTAAAATAATTTCGAAAATAAAACATTTCAAAACTTTCCCAAAGTACCCGGAGTGTTTAATGCATGACGACGGGGTCGCAATGACACTAACTAGAGTCAAAACCGACACCGGACCAAAAACCGACTCAAAATTCAAATCCCGACTCCAACAATGAGTCAAACCGAGTCAAACACAAAAAACAAAACCATTCCAATACTTCTATGTTAAGATTTCCCGGAATCTTACATAGTCAAGTACCAAACATGTTAATCCAAATCCTAGGATAGAACAAATCATGATTGCACTTGTGTGAAAGCGACAAGACACCTCGAAGACGTGCTACATGGCTCGCGCCTCTTTGAGCAGCCCAGGTGGCCACGTCGCTCAAAACTCACACAACCACTCATTTTCCTATAAATACCCCTCAAATGCAACCATTTGAGAGTTACGCGAGTGTCCGCCCCCTCATCTCTCCCTTAAAATTCTCGACTCGACTTCCTAAGTTACAATCCGACACGTGTTTACGACCTGCCGATCGTAAACACAAGCCTTACACATTGTTTGGTACCGTCATCGTACATTAAACCACTTGACTGACCATCTCGACCACTACCCCATCACTAAACTTAACAAAACACTCTTTTACTTACCAAAACGGTTTTAAACCGAGTTTTCCGACCAAACGAGTTGATACACTTACGTCGATTTCTCGCCATAAGCCTAGCATGTAAGTATGAATGTGTAAAAATCTTCTTCTATCATGTTTTCATTTGTTTTATGACTATAACATGCTAAATCATGCATAACATGGTCCAAAACATGAGAAGAATGAGCCAAAACCGGACTTTTGGTTGAGGTAGAGGCTACTTACGTAGCAGATAGGCTCGCGCCTAAAGGACCCTGCCCAGCCTTATGTCCAAACCGTGTTTGGTCTCCTCATCTCCTTTATTCTCATTTTCATATTTTTAATCGGTTTTCACCATTTCAAGTATTTTCAAACCATTTTTACAAGTTTTTAACCATAAAATATTTTTTACCCTTGGTTCCTAATACCATAACGGTTTAATCCGTGTTTCGGTGATAATATTTGGTTAATTACATTTAAAAGGTATTTTAAAACCTTTTATTTCATTTCTTTACATTTTGAAGGGTATTTTAAAGCCTTTCTTCATTTCTTTAGATTTTCAAAACAAATGTATTAGTCACAAACACAAAGTCATCCTTGGTTCCATATACCATGTCAGATAACCCGAGTACGATGATGAATATTGACTAATTATATTCAAATGAACTTAACACAATTAGTTCATAATTATTTTCAAAAATATTCATGTCAAGCTTGCAAAATCGAACTCGACATCGAATATCATCAAAACAATGACGATTATCCAAGTCTCGTTCTTCAAATCAACACAAAAGCGGTCTAAACGGCCCTTTCAAAACAAAACGGGTCCAAATACCCATTTTTCAACACGTTTTATTAACGTTTTTCAATGGTCAAAACACGTCTTCCAGCGTTGACTGACCCGCGCCTAAACAGGCCACTCCTTTTTTCTATTTTTCAAACCAGGAGAGACCCACTTGCATCGCCAATAGACTCGCGCCTCTTCTGGTTGCCTGATGCAGGGTCCGTTCCCTTTCCAGCAGTAGTCTAGGACGATCCCGACTTCGGTTAACCCAAATAAAGGACGGATCAGATGACTAGTTTGCTCATTCAAACATCGTATTTGCAAAACGCCTTGCTAAGACAAATGGATCACGTTATGCACCATAAACCTAATTTGGTAAATGGATGTTTAATTTCCGTCTTGCATACAAATCAACATTAAATCCAACTCGACATCTTATACTTGATACTTGGATTAAATCAACCGACATAGAAAGCTCTCACATGTTAGGTTTAAACCAATCGATGGGCATTCATGCATTTAAACCATTTTATCAACTTTTGCATTCAACCAATCAAGATCGATCAGTAGAGGCCGCTACCGCGTGCGGGATTGGGTGTCTGATTAAAGGGCTTCCCAATACATACCTTCACCTCTTACTCAGAAATTTTGGATAGTTGACGACCTTATCAAGGGCGTACGAGAGTCATTCTAGAGATAGGATGCTAAAGAGGGACAATTCCTTATCTTTAGTACCTATGTCAAACCCTGCTTTGTGCTTCGTTTGACCGAGGTATAAAGTGGATTCGAACGGGTTCCAAGCATCCCACAAATGCTTGGTGGCGACTCCGAACATCTCTAATCGTTTCGTGACCCTTGCCGAGACAAAACCGACCGATCTAAAACGATCCGTTCGAAAGAATTTTTACGCCACCGAGCGTGGCTTTCAAGAGACCGATGTATGTCCACAGATCGAGCTGGGCGTGTAGGTGGGTCGTGTCCACAGGACCCGTATTTTCGAGCAGACTGTGAATTGTCGCAGTACTTTATCAAGAATTCGCTTGCAACAACGAGTGGATTTTCTCTGACGGTGTTTCGACACGCCTCAATTATTTCCCCAACGAGGGTTCATGACAGCCGATTGTACTTCTCAAGATATGGAGTTCGTTTGAGACCGACGCAAGCAGATTCCCCCAGCAGTTTCTACCAATGTCCTACTGATTTCGATATTATATTATACTTTGTTCTCATGCCAACTATCTCGTAGGTTCCCAGACTACCCATGTTCCCACACCAAGCCTTCATCGATAGGATCACACTCCTTTGCAATCGCTTTTTCCGGGTTCATACGCCCAAAACAATGTTTACCTTTAGGCTGCCTTCTCGCCGATGTTTTCTTTTAGGGTCCCATACCCTTAGCACAACCTTTACATATCCTTTGGGTCCTAACCTTAGCTCTTACGCTTACCCTTAGCTCCTACGCACCTCCGGAAGCATCTCGAGAAATAAGTCTCAGGTATGGTCTCTTCTTATGGCTGGCGAGCTTCCTTACGTAGTCTAATGGACTTTAAACTACCCTCCCCGATAGTCGACAAACTCTAAAATGTTCCCGACGACATGTCCTTGCCTCAGACCCTTTGAGCCGCCTCGCGTCGCCATAGTCGTCAGGTTGTAATCTTCGAATGACCTGATGGCTATACTTTGACTTTCGCCTTGTCCAAGCCTCAGTCAAAGTGGGGGCTCTGTAGATACCTCATTTCTGCAGCTCCCGCAAACCACCCGGTGATGATTGGGCCGCATGTTTGGTACATAGAACGATTTATGACAGTTCGTAAGTTTATCGTCAAGTGATAGCTCAAATACTGGTGTCTACCCCTTGGTCGTCATCTACGTGCCATTACAGTCGTTTTGACAGTAATTAGAGTTCATTTGAAGTCCGGGTCAAAAACCGTCTTCATTTTCTAATAAGCCGCTTAAAATGTCGAGTCGGAATGTTCTGGAATATTCCGGATATTTCTATTCCATAATTTTAATCTTTTCATCTTTTGGCAAAATATATCCCGAAATCTTATTTTGAACAATAAGGAAGTTGAGATCTACCGCAATTCCATAACAGAAACGCGAAAAATCTTTCTTCCGCAGGAGGAAACCTCTGGGGAAAGGACGCAGCACCTGCTGCGCCTCTTCCAAGGGTCGCAGTGGTTGCTGCGCCTCTTCCCCAGATCTTTTCTGCGTATTTTAAGACCTTTTCGATATTTGTTTCCAAAGTTTTACCGTAACCCTAATATCTTCGTGTGATTAGTATAAATAGGGACCTTCGTTCCTCATATTTCTCACGCGAGTGTCCGCCCTTCTCATCTCCCTTTGCATTCTAAGACCGCGCTCTTTGCTTATTGACGTCGACGTGCTTGAACTTTCGACCACGTAAGCTCGGATCCTTCTGAGTATCAGTCTCGTTTTGCATGACCGACCAATTTGACCGACTCCACTCAATTAATTAAATCAATTTCTTCATATTTCCCCTCGCATAATTATAATACATAAGTCATAATAATTTATCACCCTTTAAATATCCGACTTGAATCCCAAGTAATCAATATTTGCGGGTTTTTGTCATTAAAATCAAACCCGGGTTTTAGAGATTCGATTTGTTCATATCAAGTCTTTGGAATTCGCCTTTTGTATATCTTTCATCTGTTTATCACTATCCTCATCAATAGTTTAACATAGCAAACCTAATTAATTTGTATTAATAAACCTAATTTGTGATTAGTCTATAATTCACTTTAATTCGTTCTAATTAATTTAAGTTCGTTCTTTATCGCTTTTATGACCAATTCACATGTAACTTATCCGTTAAATCACTTCTACTTGAGTCAGACAATAATAATCGATCATTAAATTCACCAACGAACATTAACAATACGCAGTTCCGGCTTCACAGCCAGAACTCTCCTCAGGAACAGACGCAGTGATCACTGCGCCTGAAGAGAATTCAACCGAGGAAGCCATCTTAGAACCCGGTTTTGGACCTTGTACTAGATTGAGGTCTAACATGAATTCCATCTAAGAAGTCATGCCTTTTTCCAGCTTGGGACTATTCCTTGGTGAGTTTAGGACATTTTATTGTAGGAACTTGTATCCCAAAGAGTTTCCTATCAAGAGTTGAAGAGCTAAACAAAACCGGGTGCAAAAAAGACCACGGCTGGGGCATGCTTAGGCTTTTGTGCATTATGTCGCTATCAACATTCCTCTTTTGATCAAACATAGCTCAAGGGCCCTTAGAAGAGTTTTTGCAGCATTACCAAAGTCTTCCAAGTGAGTCCAAGTGTGGATAAACAAGACTTGAGCTAGTAAACAAGGGATTGTTGTACTATTAGTTTACTTTCTATCTTTTATGCTTTATGTCCTTTTCTTTTCTGTTTTCTTGTAAGGCCTTGGCTACCATGTTTGGTGTTATTAGCAGCTCTTTTTGTGTCCATAGGATGCAATCTTAGATGAAGGGAGGGGATTGTCTTGCTTATCCTATAAAAGCAAGCACAACCCTTAGCCAAAATCAGATTATTTTGAATGACAAAAACCCTAAGAAGCATCCTGCTTTCTTTCTTATTTATCTTTGCTTTGTGCTTGATAAACTCCCTTGCTTAGTGCTAGGAGGTTGGATAAGTCCTTTGCTAAGTGCTTGGACGAGTCCTAGGCTTAATTCATTGCTTTGTGTTCGAATTAAGTCATACCTTGAGTCCTAAACAAGCTGAGTTTTCTTTGTTTGTCACTTGACTGTTTTCGTGTCAATCTTACTCCAAATCTGATAGTTTTACTTCAAATTGGTTATCAGAGCTTTGGTTAACAAAACAAAGCCTTTATTTGTGAGTTCAGTATACCCTAACCACATTAAAAACACAAAAAACAACCATGAGTGAAGAAAGGCTTGCTGGAATTGAAACACAAGTTACTCAACTTTCTGAAAAATGTGATTTGTTGCTAGATTCTTTCAATGTTATCATGGCTAATATTCCAACACCACCACCAAGAGGAAGAGGACAACCACCTAGAGGCAGGGGTAGAGGCCGTGGCCTCATGGGAGGAGGAGGACGAGCTCATGGTGGCCGTGAGGAAGAGGAGTTTTCAGATTCAGAGGACTCCATGGCCGAGGCATTTCAAGGAGAGCACAACAAAGACTTAAAGGTAGAGATTCCTGATTTTCATGGTAGTTTAAACTCCGAGGATTTGTTAGATTGGTTTAGGACCATTGAAAGAGTCTTTGAGTTTAAAGGTTGTTCCGATAGAAAAGCTTTTAAAGTGGCGATCTTGAAACTCAAAGGCTATGCTTCCCTTTGGTATGAGAACTTAAAAAATCAGAGAAGAAGGGATGGTAAGGAACCTATTAAGTCTTGGTTAAAACTGAAAAAGAAGCTTAATGAGAAGTTTATACCTAAAGAGTACACTCAAGACATTTTCATTAAGCTCACACAACTTAAACAAGACCAACAACCACTTGAGTCATATCTTAGAGACTTTGAACAACTTACCTTGCAATGTGAACTCAATGAAAAGCCCGAACAAAAGATTGCTAGATTTGTTGAAGGTTTAGATACTAAGATTGCTCATAGGGTTAGAATGCAACAAGTATGGTTCTTTGATGAAGTCGTTAATTTGGCTTTAAGGGTGAGAAAATGGGTAAAGGGAAGGCTACAACCACCAAACCAACCACCAAAACAGCCACCTTTAAACCCCCAACCAGTTTTAAAATTAATGAACCATCCTCTCAAAACAAAACCCCCATACTTGACAAAGGAAAAGCAGCCGAAACCTCACAAAAAAAGACCATGCCTCTCAAAAAATGTTACCAATGCCAAGGTTATGGTCACTTTGCCAAAGAATGCCCAACCAAGAGAGCCCTTAGTAGCTTTGAAGTGGTTCATTGGGGTGATGATGAGATCCTTGTGTGTGATGAGGATAGGGAGGGGACGGACCATGAAGAGGATGATGTGGTTATGCCGGATGCGGGTCTTAGCTTGGTTACTTGGAGAGTGATGCATACCCAACTCCAACCCTTGGAAATGGACCAAAGACAACAAATTTTTAGGTCTAGGTGCACCATTAAAGGAAGGGTTTGCAATCTTATCATTGATTGGGGGAGTTGTACCAATGTCGCCTCTAGTACTCTCATTGACAAGCTATCATTGCCTACACAAGACCATCCTAGTCCTTATAAGCTAAGGTGGCTCAACAAAGGGGCTGAAGTGAGGGTTGATAAGCAATGCTTGGTTCCATTTTCCATTGGTAAGAACTATGTTGATGAAGCTCTTTGTGATGTTCTTCCAATGGATGCTTGTCACTTGCTACTTGGGAGACCTTGGGAGTTTGATAGGGACTCGGTTCATCATGGTAAAGACAACACCTACGCCTTCAAATTTGGCTCAAGAAAGGTCATCCTAGCACCTTTACCACCTGTTCTCAAGCATATTCCAACACCTTCCATGCTTGAACCATCAAAGGAGGTGTTACTAATCAATGGGGCGGAAATGTTGCAAGAGTTAAAGGAGGATAGGGATGTGTACGTGCTTATAGCCAAGAGAGTGGTGGGAGAACAAGAGAAGGGGTTGCCTAGTGAGGTCCAACGTCTACTCAAGACCTATGGTGATGTGTTTCCAAGTGAGCTTCCTAGTGGCTTGCCTCCTCTTAGAGGAATTGAACACCAAATTGATTTCATTCCGGGAGCTACTCTACCCAACAAGGCAGCCTATAGAAGTGATCCTAAAGCTACTCAAGAATTGCAACAACAAATTGGAGAGCTTATGAACAAGGGTTTTGTGAGGGAGAGCCTTAGACCTTGTGTCGTTCCAGCCTTGCTTGTGCCCAAGAAAGATGGGTCATGGAGGATGTGCACCGATAGTAGAGCCATCAACAACATAACAATCAAGTATAGGTTTCCTATACCAAGGCTTGATGACATCCTAGATGAGCTTAATGGAGCCAAACTGTTTTCAAAGATTGATTTAAGGCAAGGTTATCATCAAGTAAGAATCAAAGAAGGAGATGAGTGGAAAACCGCATTCAAAACAAAGCATGAGTTGTATGAATGGCTTGTCATGCCATTTGGTCTTTCTAATGCACCAAGCACTTTCATGAGGCTTATGAATGAAGTGCTTAGGCCTCACTTGGGCAGCTTTGTTGTTGTATACTTTGATGACATCTTGGTGTATAGTCCTAACAAGAAGAGCACCTCAATCATTTGCAAATATTGTTTGACACTCTTAGAGAACACAAGTTGTATAAGAAGCTTGAGAAGTGTTCTTTAATGCAAAGTGAAGTCCAATTCTTGGGTTTCATCATTTCTGACCGGGGCATATTGTTTGATCAAGAGAAGATTAAAGCAATCAAGTCATGGCCTATTCCTAGGAATATCACGGATGTGAGGAGCTTTCATGGGTTAGCATCATTTTATAGGAGGTTTATCAAGGACTTTAGCACTCTCATGGCTCCTATAACTGAATGTATGAAGAAGGGGGAGTTCAAATGGGGAGATAAGGCTGAAACTTCCTTCAACACCATCAAGGAAAAGCTATGTGAGTCTCCTATTCTTGCTTTCCCAAATTTTGATAAGTTCTTTGAAGTTGAGTGTGATGCTAGTGGCATTGGCATTGGGGCTGTCCTTGTTCAAGAGCACAAGCCAATTGCTTACTTTAGTGAGAAATTGAGTGGTGCCAAGCTTAATTACTCAACTTATGACAAAGAGTTCTATGCCATTATAAGAGCTTTAACTCATTGGAGCCATTATCTCAAGCCAAGGCCCTTTGTTCTCCATTCGGATCATGAGGCTCTTAAGTACATCAATGGGCAGCATAAACTCAATCATATACATGCCAAATGGGTTGAGTTCTTACAATCATTCAACTTTGCAAGCAAGTACATAGAAGGTAAGGATAACGTGGTTGCGGATGCTCTATCAAAAAGGTTCATTATGTTGAGTTACATGGAACAAAGAGTTCTTGGATTTGAGCACATGAAAGAGTTTTACAAGGAGGATCCAGATTTCAAAGAGGAGTGGGGGTCATTGCAAAATGGACGAGCAAAAGGGGGTCATTACTTGGTCCAAGAGGGGTTCTTGTTTCGTGGAAACCGGTTGTGTGTGCCAAAGAGTCCCTATAGAAGCTTGTTAGTAAGAGAGGCACACTCCAATGGTCTTGTCGGGCACTTTGGCATTCAAAAGACCTATGACATACTCCAAGAGCATTTCTATTGGCCTAAGATGCTTGGGGATGTCCAAGACGTCATCAAGAGGTGTGCTCCATGTCAACAATCCAAGTCCTACTTCAAAACAAGCCCCTATACTCCTTTACCCGTCCCAAATCAGCCATGGGAGGATATTAGCATGGATTTCATAGTTGCTTTGCCATGAACTCAAAGAGGCAAGGACTCCATCATGGTTGTTGTGGATAGGTTTAGCAAGAAGGCTCACTTCATTGCTTGTAAGAAAACGGAGGATGCATCTAGTGTGGCTGACGAGGTGGTTAAGCTCCATGGAGTCCCTAAGTCTATAGTCTCGGATAGGGATTCAAAGTTCATGAGCCACTTTTGGAGGTCATTATGGAAGCTACTCAAGATTAGGCTCTTATTTAGCACCTCCCATCACCCCCAAACTGGGTGCACGATTTCTAAGTCATTGAAGGATTGGGACCTCAAACTAGCTCAAGCCGAGTTTGCCTTCAATAGGGCTCCTTCTACAAGCACGGGCAAGTCTCCATTTGAAGTTGTTTATGGCGACAACCCCCTCATGCCAACTGATTTGGCACCCATTCAAAGGAAAAAATTCGATTTCGATGCCAAGAAAAGAGTTGAACAAGTGCTACAAATCCATGCTCAAGTTAAGAAGCAAATTGAGAAAACAAATGAAGCATACAAAGCAAGGGCCAAGGGTCCTAAGCAAGCCACGAACTTTGAAGTGGGGGATCTTGTTTGGATAAACTTAAGAAAAGAAAGATTTCCAGCAAAAAGGAAGAACAAGCTCATGCCAAGAGCGGATGGTCCATTCGAAGTCCTTGAAAAGATTGGGTCCAATGCCTACAAGATTAACTTGCCCGGAGATTATAAGGTCCATGGCACATTCAATGTTGGGGATTTAAGTCCTTATTATGAAGAGATTGAAGAATATAATAGCCAGGATTTGAGGGCAAATCCTTTTCAAGAAGGGGAGATTGAAGAGAATTCAACCGAGGAAGCCATCTTAGAACCCGGTTTTGGACCTTGCACTAGATTGAGGTCTAACATGAATTCCGTCTAAGAAGTCATGCCTTTTTCCAACTTGGGACTATTCCTTGGTGAGTTTAGGACATTTTATTGTAGGAACTTGCATCCCAAAGAGTTTCCTATCAAGAGTTGAAGAGCTAAACAAAACCGGGTGCAATAAGGACCACGGCTGGGGCATGCTTAGGCTTTTGTGCATTATGTCGCTATCAACATTCCTCTTTTGATCAAACATAGCTCAAGGGCCCTTAGAAGAGTTTTTGCAGCATTGCCAAAGTCTTCCAAGTGAGTCCAAGTGTGCATAAACAAGACTTGAGCTAGTAAACAAGGGATTGTTGTACTATTAGTTTACTTTCTATCTTTTATGCTTTATGTCCTTTTCTTTTCTGATTTCTTGTAAGGCCTTGCCTGCCGTGTTTGGTGTTATTAGCAGCTCTTTTTGTGGCCATAGGATGCAATCTTAGATGAAGGGAGGGGATTGTCTTGCTTGTCCTATAAAAGCAAGCACAACCCTTAGCCAAAATCAGATTATTTTGAATGACAAAAACCCTAAGAAGCAGTCTGCTTTCTTTCTTATTTATCTTTGATTTGTGCTTGATAAACTCCCTTGCTTAGTGCTAGGAGGTTGGATAAGTCCTTTGCTAAGTGCTTGGACGAGTCCTAGGCTTAATTCATTGCTTTGGGTTCGAATTAAGTCATACCTTGAGTCCTGAACAAGCTGAGTTTTCTTTGTTTGTCACTTGAGTGTTTTCGTGTCAATCTTGCTCCAAATCTGATAGTTTTACTTCAGCGCCTATTCCAAGGGACGCAGTACTGATGCGCCTGTTCCGGGTTGATTTCTGTTCCTGAACTTCCGTTTCTGCTTTGACCTAGTATGTTAGTTTTATGTATTAATCGACTATTAATCGTAGTATCACCATTAATCTGTCCGTTTTCTAACCTTAATTATTTTCCTTTTCTTTTCTAAAATTATCCGTTTTAAATGTATTTTCGACGTAAATCATTGAACCATTGTAATTATTGTAATTTAAATTATCATATGTTGTTTATTGTACTCTTTATTATCTTTTGTTTGTTTTCACATGTAATCAGCCTTAAATCCCTACTTTTACCTAATAAGTGATAAATTACATGTTCACCGACTTAGTTAATTCTCACATGCTAGGATTAATTTATTGGATGTTGCATTGCATGCATAAAATCGACAAGATATCAAGTATAGATGATTTCCCTAATCATTAGTACATGCCGCTATCGAGGCGGGTGGGATTAGGTGTTCGATCAAAAGAGCTTCCTAATACGTACCCTCACCCCTTACTCCAGATCTCTGTGAACATCCGTGTTCATTGGCATTCACGAGAGTCATTGTAGACATAGAATGCTAAGGGTAACGAGTTCTTGGTGTCTATGTCATTACTTTGTGTCTTGACATGACGCGAAATATTCGAACGGTTTCCAATTTTCCGCAATAAATTGATGGCGACTCCACAAATGCAAACGCTTGTTTTCCCAAGCGCCCCCGTGGGCCCCCGTGTCCACACTTGGTCGAAGAATTCGGCCTCCTGATTAATTTTCGCTCAGTAGGGTGCTAAGCTGTCGCTTCGGATTTTCCATTATCCGGACACCTGATTGATGATGAGTGAGGAATCGCCGTGGTCTCTCAGTCTTTTGATGCCAAGTGCCATGGCTGCTTGTAGGGCGATGAGGCATGCTTCGTATTCGGCGGCATTGTTGGTGACGGCGACGTCTAGCTTGACCGAGATTGGAACATGTTCTCGCTCTGGTGATATTAGAAGGATTCCTACCCCGAAGCCTCTCAGGTTTGATGCACCTTTGAAGTATAGGTCCCACGGGTCAGTGTCGGCACAAAGGATGTCTTTGTCATGAAGTGACCACGTGTCGGTCGTTGGATTCTCGTTGACGGGGTTTTCTGCTAGGAAATCCGCGACTGCCCTTCCCTTGATAACCTTGAGGGGTACGAATTTGAGATCAAATTCAGATAGCATGAGTGTCGATCTAGACAACCTTCCGTTTAGTACGGGTTTTTCGAAGATGTATTTGACCGGGTTCATCTTGGAATAGATGTGAACCGTGTAGCTCAGCATGTAGTGTCGCAGCTTCTTTGTTGACCAGACCACGGCAAGGCATGTCTTTTCCAGTTGGGTGTACCTTGTCTCATACTCGATGAACTTTTTGCTGATGTAGTAGATGGCTCATTCTTCGCTGTTTACTGTTTGTGCTAGCATTGCTCCCATGGCTGTGTTGGTGACAGTTAGGTATAGGGATAAGGGAATTCCTTGTTGAGGTGGCATGAGGACAGGAGGTTTGGATATGATTTCCTTTATCCTGTCGAAGGCCTTTTGGCAGTCGTCGTCCCAATCAAAGTGATCGGCGGCGCGAAGCTTCTTGAAGATTGGTTCACAAATTATAGTGAGCTTGGCTATGAAGCGGTTGATGTATTGGACTTGACCGAGAAATCCCCGAATCTCCTTCTCGTTCTTAGGCCGAGGCATTTGTTGAAGAGCCTTGATTTTTGTAGGATCAATCTCAATGCCTCTTGCTGACGATGTGTCCCAGGAGTATTCCGGAGGTGACTCCGAATGCACACTTCTTAGGACTAAGTCTCACATTGTATTTCCGAAGACGAGCGAAGAATTTCCGAAGGGCGCTGATCACTACAAAATAAATGCGGAAAACTGACTGTCAATTTTCGTCAGTAACAACTCTTATCTGTCAGAAATGCGGTTTCCTGACGAACAATCCGTCAGGAAAGCGCGTCACTACGATTCGTCACGAAAAAACAGAATCCTGACGGAATTTCCGTCAGTAATACTGATTGATGACGGAGTAATACTGATTAATGACGGAAAACTGACGACTAATCCGTCAAATATTATATTTGGGATTTGGCAAAAAGTCAACATAAGTTTAACTTTTCTGACAGATTTTTGTTGACTTTTCTGGTCGAATTTCCGTCAGAAATTTGACTTTCTTTAAAAAAAATAATTTTTTTCCTGTCAAATATGTCTCACATCAGCCAATTTCAAAATGTATACATACATGGTTTTTCATCAGGTCATAATACTCACAATACTCAAGACAAGGTATAACAAACTAAGATCTAATACAAAATTGCACACTAACACACGTAATCTGGTTGTTCATCATTAGCTGAACCATCAGGTTGCGTTGTTTGCGACTTTGCTTGATGACCCCTGCCTTTTTTTTCATCAGGCTACCTGAAAAATTACAAATGCAACAGATGGCGGTTACCAACAAGCATGTCGATTCTCAATAACAGCAATTACATTTCAAAACAACACCTAGAAACACACAAAAGATAATAGTGATTAGTATACACATCACACTAAGAATTTGGAGCACTATAAACTCCTATCTTTCATCAAACAATCAATTTAAATAATTCCAGTAACTGCTACTTGATCAAAGAAAGAATAAATACACTATCTTCTATTCGAGTAAAACCAAACAGCTATAATGAACATGTCTCGTAACTAAAAGAACTAGCAAGGGTCATTATCTACTCAAGAGTATGTTTGCAGTCAAAATGAGTGGTAAAATCACTGGTAGTGAACCCATCTACCATTCCAACCTCATATAGATTAGATAGCAAAAACATTTGACGAGACGAACAATAAGCCATAACATCTCCAACATCATTATTTCAATTCAGATATATTCCCAAAATATTCAATGTACCCTTGATCTAACTTCTAAGAAGCAAATCCTTTTCATAAAAATAACTACACCTTCAACAAGCAATAATTCCCAGCCAAACACAAACTTAGTGTTGGATTACATTGAAGTAATTTGTTTCATTCAATAAGAGACCAGTTATGCATCCCAAAACACATACCTTTATCGGCGGAAAATGAATGTTTAGTAGCAACGATCTCGTCCCGTACAGACCCGCTCCTTCCAAAGCCTGTCAACCCAAAACCTATAAACACAAGAGCATCAGAAGAAAAAGTAATGAGCCCACTACACTAGCTCCACTTAATCCTGCTCCAACCAATCAAATAAAACTAAAAAATATCTGCAACATAGCATTTCAAGCTACATGAAACCCGATTTTAGTCTTAACACCAAGTGAACCAACGAAGTTATTCAAATATTCAACTACTCCATAATATACAAAACACAAACACGATGTTCATCAAATATTATTTGAGGATGGCATTAATTTACAGAACGCATATTATCTTAACTTTTCGGTACACTTGCATAACACATTATCTAAACTTTTTATCTGTGATCATTTAAGGGTGGCGTAAACTCTGTAGTATCCTCATTCCTCAAATTAAATATGATGGTTGATTAAAAATTTATTAATATTACTTGTTCATCTGATGAAGTATACAAATTGCTGTTAACTAACCTTAATTCAACCGGATAGTTGTCAGACGAATATAACTATGTTGAAAAAAAAAAAACGCTCATTGAATAATCACCATTCAATTTATAATTTGTCTAAAAACTATTCACGTGTCTCATCTATTCAAATTTCAATATCAAGGACAAGTAATGACAACCCTTAACCAATCAAATAACCAATATATAATCGGCATACATCCTACTGACTAACGATAACTGTCATCCTACTTTTTCTATTACAATTTACAAAGGAAGCAACCTACGAAAAATGATATAGACGGGTTTCAATCCTTGCTAGCCCCCCTATGTCTAAGACATCAAGTCATCAATCTGAGCATGCCTTCTAATCTCATGCTTCTAATCTGAGCTAACTTGCAATCCATAATAAAAATTTCATAAAGAAAAAGGAACTCCTAATTAAATTTCATACCATGAAAAGAAATTGCTGGAACAAATAATCCCAGAAATATAGCACCGTTTCAGCGTAACTCATCTTCTACAAGATATTTAAAAAAACATTAATTTCGTAAGCACACGATGAGTTGCATATTAAATGCATTCATATACTCGATAACTCGACTTCATCAAGAAATCGTCAGCAAATGCATACTATTGGCATGGAATTTAACACAACAACAAGCACAACTATTTAAACAACAAATGGAAATCAAACAAAACTTAAAACGAGGAAAAAACTAGTAATACAGCCAAATAAAAGTATGTAGTATTCATTGAATATGAAAGCTCCACTGAGAAACAGACACACTTGACCATGAGTCGTCATACGCCATCTCCAATTCTTTCAGCCATTAGTTTGATTCGAAGCAACCCAAAGACCATATCTTGCAAGCTCCAACATGACGGTTCATGTAAAAATGCACAATAACTCAGACATGGGAGTTATAGCTAAGTAAGGTGTAATTTGAACATGATAATACACAAAATTCAAGTAAATACAAATATACAATACAATTATTCTCAACAAGAGAACACATGTAAACTTCCGAAGCATATTAACACACATCAAATAACTTGGAAACATCCTAGTACTACTCCTATATTTAATTTATATATGTACCAAATATCAAATCCGAGTCTATAGTAAGGTAAAACTAGCAATAGTACTTGTTTATCTCCACCACAATTTAAACTTTAATTCTAATTAAAAACTAAGAAAGAAGAAAAAGAATATATTAAGGAAAAACAGATCTGACCAGAAAATATTAAGCTTGGTGCGTGGTGGGTCGACGGCAGGAGATGACGACTATCAAGCTTCATTGAAGAAGATTATTGCTACAAAAACAACAACAATAATGGTTGCCAAGCCAAATTTACCTGATGAACAAAACCCAAATGATAATAGGCACAATAATTCATCCTTAATCAAATATAATTGCAAAGTCAAAGCAACTACAGAACTTTAATTAAGATAATTAAACAATCAAAGAACAAAAACATTTCACAAACCCTAAAACTGAAAGATCTAAAATGCAAAAAAAAAAAAGCGATATGAAGTTGAAAATTAGGGTTTATACCGATCCTAGTTCGCGTTGGTTGCTTTGACTTTGCAAGGTGAAGATGGTAGACATCAGTAGGAGGACGACGGGGTTGCCGGAGAAGGAGAATTCGAAAAAGAAGAAAAGGAAGAAGGAAGGAGAAAAGGAGAAAGGGAAAGAAAGAAGAAAAGGAAGAGAAGTTGCCGGAGGAAGGAAGGGACGCCGGTGTTGGCCGGCCGATGTGATGACGTCGATGAGGTTGCCGGAGGGAGGGAGGGAGTGCCGGGTTTTGGGGGTTAGGGTCTGGGAATGAGAGTGAGGGTGAAAGTGATTTGGGAAATGGGAGGGTTTGGCGTGTTTTTTTTTATGTTGTTAGAACTTTGTGACGGATTGTCCATCAGGGATTTGTAAAAGTAAAATATTGACTTTTCTGACGGAAATTTCATCATAAAAGTCAACAAATTGACTTTTCTGGCGGAAATTTCCGCTAGAATTGAATTAGCGCCTTTGTCATTGTTCAACGCGCCACTTTTATTTGACGAATTCTGACGGATTTTCCGTCAGTTTCCCGAATTATTTGATGATTTTTTTTTTCGTCGGAATTGCCCGTCAGTTTTGCGTGTTTTCTTTGTAGTGGATGTGGTCGTCCCGCTCTTTTGATTTGACGATCATGTCATCGACATATACCTCCACCTCCTTGTGCATCATATCATGTAGGAGTGTGGTGGCGGTTCTTTGATAAGTTGCTCCGGCGTTGATTAGACCCAAGGGCATGACAGTGTAGCAGTATGTAACTGTGGACAGCGGGCCGCCCACGGGGGCGCTTGGTGAGAAAGCGGGAACAAGCGTTTGCATTTTGTATGGAGTCGCCACCAATTTTTATGGGAAATTGGAACCGTTCGAATACCTCATGTCATGTCAAGACATAAAGTAGTGACATGAACACTAAGCAATCGTTACCCTTAGCATTTTATGTCTAGAATGACTCTCGTGGATGCCAATGAACACGGGTGCTCACGGAAATCTGGAGTAAGGGGTGAGGGTACGTATTAGGAAGCTCTTTTGATCGAACACCTAATCCCGCCCGCCTCGATAGCGGCCTCTACTAATGATTAGGGAAGTTATTCGTACTTGATATATTGTCGGCTATATGCATGCAATGCAACATCCAAGTTTTAATCCTAGCATGTGAGAATTAATACTAAGTCGGTTGACAAGTAGTTTAATCATACAATTAGGTCGAAGTTGGATTTAATGTCCAATTACATGTGAAAGCATTCAAGCAATAGAAGAAATACAATAAATACAAATTACAATAATGAAAATTACAATAATTACAACGGGTTAGGCGATTTATGTCGAAAATACCTTTAAAGCGGATAATTTGAGAAAAAGGAATAAAAGAATAAAAGAATAAAATAAATGAAATAAACGAACAGGAATTAGCGATATTACGGATAATAGTTGGTTAATTACGTAAGCTAATTAAACTAGGTCAAGGCAAAAACGGAGTTCGTGACGTAACAACTCGGCCAGAACAAAGCAAAGAGAGAAGCCTGCGTCCTTTGGAATAGGCGCAGCAGACGCTGCGTCTGTTCCTTGGTTCAGTTCTGGCTGTGAAGCCGTGTTTGCGAACCGTTAATGTCGATTGGTAAATTTAAGGATCGATTGATAATATCTACTCGGATGAAAGTGATTAGTAGGTTATTTAACATATGAATGGGTCATAAAAACAGTAAAACATGGATGAGACGGATGCAAACGAATTATTACATGATTAATGATTGATAGACGAATTAACAAACTAACTAAACATGATGAATACGATGAATTAATGATGAAATACTATATCAATGGATGAATTCCAGAAACCCAATATGAACGAATTGAAT
The DNA here is from genome assembly GCF_048544455.1 of Silene latifolia. Taxonomy (NCBI): domain Eukaryota; kingdom Viridiplantae; phylum Streptophyta; class Magnoliopsida; order Caryophyllales; family Caryophyllaceae; genus Silene; species Silene latifolia. The sequence continues at coordinate 120,135,218 of NC_133534.1, forward strand.
CTCTACAACCCGGAATTGAATTTAATGACGAAAACCCGCAAATATGAATTATAAGGGATTTAAGTCGGATTTATGATGGATGAAACATGTGAATGAATGATAAATAATATACATGTGAATTATATGCTATTATGATGAATGAATTAAGGAAAACGAATAAGAACAAATAAAACAAGACGAATTACAGAGGACGAGGAAGAAGAAAGGAAGCAAGAACTGCGGCAGCCTCACGAAGAGGCGCAGCAGGTACTGCGCTCCTTCGAAGAGGCGCAACAGTTGCTGCGTCCTTTCTCTTCGTCTGTCTACTGGAAATCCGTAAAAAGAGATTTTTAAAGACGGTTTTAGAAATCGGTTTTAATGGGGTATTTTCGACATAAACCTTACAATTGATACAATAAATAAAGTACAATAAATGAATAAGGAATTATACACCCTCAGATTTACATGTTGACGAAACGAGAAGGACTAAGATATCGATTAGTGAATGCTCGACGCGAATGCAAAGAAAGAGTGCCCTCGTAAGAGGAAAACGATTGATTAAATTAAGTTGATTGAGTGTAGTTGGTCAAATTGGTCGGTCATGCAACGGAGAGGCTGGTACCCGGAAGGATCCGAGCTTACGTGGTCGGAAGTCCAAGCACGTAGGCGCCAATTAGTAAGAACGAAGTCTAGAATACAAAGGGAGAAGAGAAGGGCGGACACTCGCGTGAGAAATATGAGGAGCGAAGGCTCCTATTTATACTAATCACGTGAAGGAATTATGGTAAGAGTTGGATACGGAAGGAAAGATCCGGAAACAACCGACTTAGGTTTAACGCGGAAACTTGGACAAAAATAAAGCCCTGGGAAAAGGCGCGAGAGCTGCGTCCCTTGGAAGAGGCGCAAAGACTTGTCGCGTCCTTTCCGGTAGTAGGTTCCTCTGCGCGTAGAAAACGCGTTTGACAGCCTCTCGTATTTTAGGCATAACTTTCTCTACAAGACTCGTATTTAGGTGATTTTGGTGGCGTTGGAAAGCTAAGAGAAAGATCTAGAACTTTCTGTGAAATAGGCCTGGCCCAAAAAAGTCGTTATCACCTCGTAAAATGGGCCTAAAGATCGGGTTGTCGTTTTAGCTAAATGAAATGCACATTTTGTAATGTAAACTTTTAGTTTAGCCTAATGGAGTGACATGGGACTCAAAATGAGATATAATCTCAACATTTTATGACATCCTAACCTTAGGTAGACAAGCACATTGCTTTGACTCGGGATTTGACGGTTTATAGAAATGAAGACGGTTTTTGACCCGGACTCCAAATGTACTCTAATTACTGCCAAAATGACCGTATCGGCGCGTAGATGACAACTAAGAGGTAGCATCAATATTTGAGCAATCACTTGACGATAATCTTACGAACTGTCACAAATCGTTCCGCGAATCAAACATGCGGCCCAATCATCACCGGGTGGTTTGCGAGGGGTGCGTAAACGAGGTGTCTCTGAGCCCCCACTTTGACCGAGGCTTGGACAAGGCGAAAGTCAAAGTATAGCCATCAGGTCAATCGAAGATTACAACCCGACGACTATGGCGACGCGAGGCGCTCAAAGGGTCCGAGCCAAGGACCCTGTCGTCGGGAACATTTTAGAGTCTGTCGACTATCGGGGAGGGTCGTTTAAAGTCCATTAGACTACGTAAGGAGGCTCGCCAGCCATAAGAAGAAACCATACCTGAGATACCCCTGGGTGAAACGGGACTGAAGACGCTTCGGCAAAACTCTTTGGTCTGAAGATAACTTGGTGTCTGAAGGCATTAGGGGGTTACAGGGATCTTAAAGAAACTTCTTAACACTTCTGAAGGCTAACTCCGAAGGCTATCTCTCAAGGGGAAAGGCTGAAGGATACTTCTCTCTAAAGGGAAGGCTGAAGGATACTTCTCTCTAAAGGACTGAAAGGGGACTTAACTGAAAAGGGGTTATCTGAAGGTAACTGATCGCCTGGGAGTATCTGCCTGTCTCTGTGCTCAAGCAAACTCTCACTGGGGAACAAAATGATGACTTTGGGGAATCTGCCTGTCTCTGTCCTCAAGCAAACTCTCACTGGGGAACAAAATGATGACTTTGGGGAATCTGCCTGTCTCTGTCCTCAAGCAAACTCTCACTGGGGAATAAAATGATGACTTTGGGGAATCTGCCTGTCTCTGTCCTCAAGCAAACTCTCATTGGGTGATAAAGCGATGACTTTGGGGAATCTGCCTGTCTCTGTCCTCAAGCAAACTCTCGTTGGGTGATTAAGCGATGACTTTGGGGAATCTGCCTGTCTCTGTCCTCAAGCAAACTCTCGTTGGGTGATTATATTGACGACTAGGAACATCTTGATCGTCATGGGAGAAATCTTGAGTGAGCAATACTGCAAAATACTACTGCGCTGGATATAAGGATTTGAGCAATACTGCAAAATACTGCTGCACTGGATATTTACCTGCATGGTTAGTAGCCACACAAGAATGCAATCTAATATATGCACGTAAGCAATTATCACATGGACCTCGAATGAGGAAACACATAGGTTTTGCAAAAGTTGATTCTTTATAAAAGTCGTTTAAAACTTGTTCAAAGAAGTTTGCCGTTTGTAATGCGTTATGCATATTCAATGGGCTTTAGACATAGGACTTGACACGACGTAGACTTAGGTTTGACGCGACACTAACTTAGAATTGACGCGACACATGGATGACTTTGACAGACCTTGTTTAAGTACGCGCAACCCCTAGCCAAGTATGGGTGACAATGCGTATCAGTTCCAAAGGTAGAAGAATTGTAAGAATGATGAAGGCATATAAAGGCAAGGCATGAGCCATTGATCATCTATCTACTTGGACTTCTTTCACCACCGTTTGCTGTAAAAGAGACCCCTCTTGAGGTACGATAACTTGGAGAATCGATCTAAGACCTTTGTCATTGTCCGGACCGAGCACTAGCTAGACTTAGAAGGAATAAAGAAAGGGTGGCATCTTGGAAGAGAAGCCTCCAGGATGAGAAGATGACTCTGGAATTTGGTAAAAAGGAGGCTGGGCGACAATAAGGAGCCCCCAGTATAGAGGTGTTGGTTGTGGAAGGGATGTTAATTGAGGTTGGAAGGTTGAAATAGAGGTTGAAAGTTGATGGTTGAGGTGGTTGATAAGTGGGGATGGTTGATGGTTGGAATGATTATATTTTGGATGGTTGTGTCCTTGAGGACTGCCTACGTATTCACGTGAAGTGAAATCAAACCAGATCGTAGTTCTGAGGTTTGGTTAATTTTGTTTGGGTGTTATGGTTGTATCCTTCTTGTGTAAGAAAGGATTGCCTACGTATCCACCTGAAAAAGGTGAAATCAAACCAGATCGTAGTTCAAGTGTGTGCCTAAGCTATGTTGTCAGGACCTTAAAGTGCAGGGGTCAGGAGAGTATTTTCCTTTGGTGACTCGAAGAATCGATTTGAGATAACTCCCTCTGATCATAGACCAAAGAGGTATGATTAAGTTTGTAAAAATCTCCTTGTTATGTGAGCACACTTAGTGGACCCTAAGGATGAATTGGGTATGTCCCGTCCTAGGTAGCAAAGTATTGAAGACTCCGTGTATGGGTCAAGGTGAAACTGGATTGGATATTTGGAATGTGGAGCTCGGAAATAAGAGGCTTTGATGAACAAATCTCTGGAGCTTGATTTTGTGGAGTTAAACCTCGATGGGATTATGGCTTGTAATGTAGCTTGGAAATGGAGTCTCTTGGCTTGATGTAGCCTGAGCACATAAAGGTAGGTTAAAATGATGTGGGTTCAAGTTTCCATGTCTTGGCCCTAAAGGATGGGTATATTTGAGGAGCTTGAGAGGATTCCCAAAATTCCTAACTATCTCCCCATAACGGTCTCGAGAAGGACTTAGGGTGTGATGTGTGATAGGCTAAGTGAGGGTGCTAACTGACCATCTTGATTGGTGTCTTGATTCTATATAGACTTCAGCATTATTCTGTATTTGATTTCAGGCTTGTTCTTGATTGAATACGATTCTTGGTCTGGAATATATCTCGGCTTCTGCTCAGATTCTTGATTCAGGTTTTTTGAAGATAATTTTTCCTTTGGATATTGACAATGACTTGCTTGATTGAACCTTGTTCTTATTTTGACTCTTTTGTCTTGGGCTATAGGCATAACTACGGCTTTGGATATTGATCTTTGGTCATTTCTCCTGATTGAGCCTTTTGGTCTTTGATCATGGCTCGTATCGTCTTGGATTTGCTTGCTACCACGGATTTGGGTCAGACTAGCACTTTTGGTGTGAAACGGGTTGGTCTTTAGTAATACGGGTTGTTTATTGTGGGGAATGGGCTTGCCTTCCGTCATGAATCGTTAACAAGGGAGATGGTCTGGATTCGTCCTAGAATCTCTTGAGATATGCTCGTCTTAGACTAGGGTTATATTGTGGTTTCTATTGCCAGACATGGAATAGGTAAAGAAAAATGAACACGGAGTTTCAGGTCCTCTACAACTTGGAACGGAACATCATCTAAGTGTACTCACATTGACTTGGAACGTGTTGTTGTTGTCATTTTAAAATGTCTCAAATCAATTCTTGTTGTCACAGGAAATGGTAAAGGATAAGATAGGATAGAATATGTGGATTGAAAAGTGTGCTTTTATTGAAATGGATAAATAATGTTTTTAACATAGACTCGAGAAGACATGTGACTCGTGGGACAGCCCCCGGGTTGTCACTAGGAATGGAAATGGACAAGAAGGAAGACACTAGAACAACTGGGGAAAGAAAGCCTAAGACTCGGACTCGGACTCGAACTTTGACTCGATCATAGATCTAGACTCGTAATCATCGGCCCATGCTTGAGCATTTTCCCTTCCAGCAACTGGCTTCGGCATCTGACTTTGAGCATTCACCCATTTGAGCACCCCATCCTCGTTATTGGGAACACTGGAAGGACAACAGTCAAGAAGAGTTTCTTGATAAGTGGTATATCCATGAGGATTGCCTAAGCTACCTTGTAGGTTAAAAGTTGAGAGGGACAACTTCCCACTTTCAATCATATCTTGGATTATATGCTTCAAACAAAAGCACGCTTCTGTATCATGTCCCCTACCACGATGATATTGGCAATATGCATTACTGTCCCATCTAGGTAGTATGTTTTCAGGGTCTGGAGTTGGACCGATTAGGTGTAATTTGCCCTGTGATACTAACATTTGTAGCGCTGTCGTATAAGTAATGCTAAGATTAGCGAATGCTCTAGGAGCCCGTCTCGGTCTTCTGGGTGGGGCTTCCATGAGTTTAGCCCTATCACACTTAATGTCAGCTTGAGCAAAGGTCGATTCATGGTACTTGCCATTCTCGATATTATCCTGGATGACATTCTTTAATTTGTAGCAATTCTCGGTGTCATGTCCCCTTCCTCTATGGTATTGACAATACGAATTGCCATCCCAAAACTTAGACCTCCTTTCCGGATCTGGGGTAGGCCCTATTGGTTCAAGAAGACCTAGAGAGGATAATTTGTTCAAGGCTAGGGAATATGGTATGCCTAAACTTGTGAATGACCTGGGAGAGTTCTTTGACAAAGGTTCCATGAGGTTGACTTTGTTGATTTTGACTCCTGGACGAGAAGAACTAGGAATAGATTGCTCACTTTTTGCTTTCTCCTCGAGACCATGAGGTTGAGGGTTTGTCTGGACATTCTTCATCTTAAAAGATTGGGTCTCAAGCTTCTTATCCATTTTAGCAAACTGGTTTTCTATGTTGGAAAGTCGAGAGTTTAGAGTATCAATGGCTCCCTCTATCTTGGAAAGCATGAGCATTCCACTTTGGACATCGTCCTCCTTCGGCGCTTTTATTTCTTTGTTATCACGAGGATCGAGGAGATGAGAAAAGTCTAGGACGATCCTTCATCGTATTTAGTGCTATTAGACCCAAGAGGGTCGGTCCCATCAAATTGCTCCACAAATGGCGGCATTGGAAGCTTGCCATCCTCGATCATATCTTGAATAATATGCTTCAGACAAAAGCATTCCTCTGTATCGTGTCCCCTACCTCGATGGTACTGACAATATGAATTGCCCTTCCATCTAGGCAGTATCTTTTCAGGGTCCGGGGTTGGACCAATTGGATGAAGTTTCCCTTGGGAAACTAGTCTTTGTAGAGCTACTTCATACGTGATTCCAAGGTCAAGGAATTCCCTATGAGCTCGTCCCGGCCTTCTGGGTGGAGTTTCCAAGAGGTTAACCCCCTTGTCTTCATTGGCCTTCTTAGATGGGTGAGTCGTGTTGAAGCTATAACCTGGCCTTGGGGTATGAAAGGATGGTAAAGGTTTCATCATGTCTATCTTGTCTTCCATATTGGTAACACGAGTTCTCAAGTCTTCAACGGTGGCGTGAAGCTTAATGACTGCAGCACTTAGTCCCTTGACGTCGACAGATAAACGTTCTTGAATACTTTCATCGGAAATTGCAGAATGCCTACCGAGAAGAAAATGATACGCATTACGACTTGACTTGACATGGGATCACGCATACTAAGGCAACAAACAAAGGATACATGACGAGACGAGATGACTAGACTCTTGACTTGTGAATCCAGGAGACATCGTGAGTGACCTCTCGTGTTTGGACTCACGGTGCTTGACTTTAATTTAGACTCGAGTGTTGACTTTGACAGAGTGACATTTATATGATTGACTTTGTTGACGAGATTGATGACACGTGTTAATTCTAATTTGTGTTGTTTAAGACAGACTTGACTCGAGGTTCGGGTATGTGTGTCTCGAACGTGTCATTAGGAGAATTCAGGAGACGGATTTTGGAATGACTCGATGTGTTAGCCTCGAGTGTGTGAGTCGAGGTGTGGAGATGCTTTAGATCCTAATTGAGTTGGGGTAGGGGGTCCAAAATGACGGCGTGACGCCCTAGGACTTGACTTGAATTTGAAAAGACCCAAAATGTAATGGAAGACGGGTTCATGACTTGACGGAGTTCGGACTAGGACACAGTCCGTTTGAACTTTGACTCTAACTTAGCCCAATTGAATTTACATATTTACATTTACATGATTTGAAAATCTTTTGATTAAAACATGTTTTTTTTTTTTTTTTTTTTTTTTTTTTTTTTTTTTTTTTTTCGGACTCTTTTTTTTTTTTTTTTTTTTTTTACACGGATTTTGAAATGGGTTTGAGGCCCGAAGTTTGACTCGACAAATGGACAGAGTTTTGACTGGGTTTTGCGCTAATCAATGGCCTATATTTTTTTTCGAAATTTTCATTAAAAGAAGGTTTTGATTTTTGCAAAATCGTCATGGTTTTGTTTAGAAATGGTGATCACGTAAGGTACAAACATTCATACAAGCATTATAACGGGATGCTGAGTGCATTTAGAAGGGTTTTGGTTTAAAGGGTGGGTTGCCATACCGAACCATCAAACCCGAAGTCTGTGGAGAGGCTCGTACCAAACAAGAGTAAGGCCGATTCCTAGTCCATTTCCTCAAGTAGTGAAGGCCCTTGATACAAACAAGAGTAAGCATCATGGTATGGATGACGTCAATCGCTATCCATCCTTAGGCCCAAATAAGAATTAGGACCGTTTAGACGGGACGATTGGTCGAATGGGTTGGGTTGGGCCTAGGAAGGCCGAATAAACGGTCTAGGAAGACCGAGTTATGAAAACCGACAATTGTCTTGTACAAACTTATTCCCTAACCTTGTTCAAGTTTCACCCTAGCTACACGTAAGTGTATATCCCAGTGAGTCGCCAAAAGCGTGGACAGCGGGCCGCCCACGGGGGCGCTTGGTGAGAAAGCGGGAACAAGCGTTTGCATTTTGTATGGAGTCGCCACCAATTTTTATGGGAAATTGGAACCGTTCGAATACCTCATGTCATGTCAAGACATAAAGTAGTGACATGAACACTAAGCAATCGTTACCCTTAGCATTCTATGTCTAGAATGACTCTCGTGGATGCCAATGAACACGGGTGCTCACGGAGATCTGGAGTAAGGGGTGAGGGTACGTATTAGGAAGCTCTTTTGATCGAACACCTAATCCCGCCCGCCTCGATAGCGGCCTCTACTAATGATTAGGGAAGTTATTCGTACTTGATATATTGTCGGCTATATGCATGCAATGCAACATCCAAGTTTTAATCCTAGCATGTGAGAATTAATACTAAGTCGGTTGACAAGTAGTTTAATCATACAATTAGGTCGAAGTTGGATTTAATGTCCAATTACATGTGAAAGCATTCAAGCAATAGAAGAAATACAATAAATACAAATTACAATAATGAAAATTACAATAATTACAACGGGTTAGGCGATTTATGTCGAAAATACCTTTAAAGCGGATAATTTGAGAAAAAGGAATAAAAGAATAAAAGAATAAAATAAATGAAATAAACGAACAGGAATTAGCGATATTACGGATAATAGTTGGTTAATTACGTAAGCTAATTAAACTAGGTCAAGGCAAAAACGGAGTTCAGGGACAGAACTCAGCCAGGAACAGGCGCAGCAGAGCTGCGTCCTTTGGAATAGGCGCAGCAGACGCTGCGTCTGTTCCTTGGTTCAGTTCTGGTTGTGAAGCCGTGTTTGCGAACCGTTAATGTCGATTGGTAAATTTAAGGATCGATTGATAATATCTACTCGGATGAAAGTGATTAGTAGGTTATTTAACATATGAATGGGTCATAAAAACAGTAAAACATGGATGAGACGGATGCAAACGAATTATTACATGATTAATGATTGATAGACGAATTAACAAACTAACTAAACATGATGAATACGATGAATTAATGATGAAATACTATATCAATGGATGAATTCCAGAAACCCAATATGAACGAATTGAATCTCTACAACCCGGAATTGAATTTAATGACGAAAACCCGCAAATATGAATTATAAGGGATTTAAGTCGGATTTATGATGGATGAAACATGTGAATGAATGATAAATAATATACATGTGAATTATATGCTATTATGATGAATGAATTAAGGAAAACGAATAAGAACAAATAAAACAAGACGAATTACAGAGGACGAGGAAGAAGAAAGGAAGCAAGAACTGCGGCAGCCTCACGAAGAGGCGCAGCAGGTACTGCGCTCCTTCGAAGAGGTGCAGCAGTTGCTGCGTCCTTTCTCTTCGTCTGTCTACTGGAAATCCGTAAAAAGAGATTTTTAAAGACGGTTTTAGAAATCGGTTTTAATGGGGTATTTTCGACATAAACCTTACAATTGATACAATATATAAAGTACAATAAATGAATAAGGAATTATACACCCTCAGACTTACATGTTGACGAAACGAGAAGGACTAAGATATCGATTAGTGAATGCTCGACGCGAATGCAAAGAAAGAGTGCCCTCGTAAGAGGAAAACGATTGATTAAATTAAGTTGATTGAGTGTAGTTGGTCAAATTGGTCGGTCATGCAACGGAGAGGCTGGTACCCGGAAGGATCCGAGCTTACGTGGTCGTAAGTCCAAGCACGTAGGCGCCAATTAGTAAGAACGAAGTCTAGAATGCAAAGGGAGAAGAGAAGGGCGGACACTCGCGTGAGAAATATGAGGAGCGAAGGCTCCTATTTATACTAATCACGTGAAGGAATTATGGTAAGAGTTGGATACGGAAGGAAAGATCCGGAAACAACCGACTTAGGTTTAACGCGGAAACTTGGACAAAAAGAAAGCCCTGGGAAAAGGCGCAGCAGAGCTGCGTCCCTTGGAAGAGGCGCAAAGACTTGTCGCGTCCTTTCCCGGGTAGGTTCCTCTGCGCGTAGAAAACGCGTTTGACAGCCTGTCGTATTTTAGGCATAACTTTCTCTACAAGACTCGTATTTAGGTGATTTCGGTGGCGTTGGAAAGCTAAGAGAAAGATCTAGAACTTTCTGTGAAATAGGCCTGGCCCAAAAAAGTCGTTATCACCTCGTAAAATGGGCCTAAATATCGGGTTGTCGTTTTAGCTAAATGAAATGCACATTTTGTAATGTAAACTTTTAGTTTAGCCTAATGGAGTGACATGGGACTCAAAATGAGATATAATCTCAACATTTTATGACATCCTAACCTTAGGTAGACAAGCACATTGCTTTGACTCGGGATTTGACGGTTTATAGAAATGAAGACGGTTTTTGACCCGGACTCCAAATGTACTCTAATTACTGCCAAAACGACCGTATCGGCGCGTAGATGACAACTAAGAGGTAGAAATCAATATTTGAGCAATCACTTGACGATAATCTTACGAACTGTCACAAATCGTTCCGCGAATCAAACATGCGGCCCAATCATCACCGGGTGGTTTGCGAGGGGTGCAGAAACGAGGTGTCTACAGTAACTCACTGTGTAGTGAATGCAGTTTTGTGCATGTCTTCCTCAGCCATTTTGATCTGGTTGTACCCAGCATACCCGTCCATGAATGATAACAGGGCATGCTCGGCGGTGTTGTCCACCAAGATGTCAACATGTGGCAAAGGGAAGTCGTCTTTTGGACTTGCTTTGTTTAGATTTCTGAAGTTGACGCAAACTCGAATTCTCTCGTCTTTCTTAGGTACAGGAACAATGTTGGCCACCCAGTCAGAGTATTCGGATACTTTGATGAATCCGGCTTTGAATTGCTTGTCCACTTCCTCCTTGATTTTCAAGGCCCATTCAGGGCGCATACGGCGCAACTTTTGTTTCACGGGTTTAGCTTCGGGCTTAATGGGTATCCTGTGCTCTGCAATTTCCCTATCGATCCCAGGCATGTCCTTGTATTCGTGTTGGAGGTTGATGAACTGTTGTCTTTCCGAGGGGTCAAGGGTGGTCCCTATCCTAAGTTGTTGAGGTGTATTGTCGATTCCTACGTTAATAGGTTCAGTCTCCTCAATGATGGGGTCCTATCTTCTCGTTTGTCAAGTTATTTGGCTAGGTGAGGTGGATAGTCACTTAAGTCAAATTCCTCATGTTCGTTCAGAATTGCATTGCAGTTAAATTGAGACGAGCCATAGCAAACTTAGCGTTCATTAAGTCGACTTGAGCGAAAAGTTCGGATAGGACAGACATCGGCAGTCAGAGGCAACGCTGTGGAGGAGGTGGCCCCTGGAACAAGCTCAGGTTGCTACCTTCCATGGGAGTGGGGATAACCATAGTTGACTCAGCCTCTGAATCAGCCACAAGTTTGTGATAAAATAGTGGAAAAGGACCTTGACCGAGACATCAGGAGTGCTATGAGCTAAGACAGACTCTGAGTCTGACTCGGACTCAGACTCTTCTTCACTTCCCTCTTTGAACATAGGGCCTTCTCCAGTTGTGATCTTGAGAATGCGGCCTTGGCGATCGGTCCACTTGACAGTTTTCCTCTAGCCTTGTGTAGCTTTCTCTGGGTTAGTATCAGAGATTAAGGCGGTGGGATCGAACTGGTTATCCTTTAGAGAAATGTTGATAATGTCCTCATAGCCGAGGTGCTTGATGTTGTCTTCTCCGAAGGGGAGACTGACGGCTTGTCCGTCCAGGCATGGGGTCAACTCAGATTTGGTCGACGCAGCATTGGTGTTGTCGGGGATGAAGTAGCAGTCTTGAAAGACCTCAGATTCTCCCTCGGGGATGAAATATCCATTGAGAGTCAAATGGTAGGAACAGAGGATGACTCCGTGCTTTTTGCGCTTCCGCATTAGGAGATTCATCTCGTGGATGTCTTCGTCGGTAGGCTCATAGCCTAACCTGAAGGAGATGTTAGGGACCTTAGTCTGTTTCAAGGGTGGCAAAGTGCTTTTCAACGGGTTGAGAGGTAGACCTGCGAAATAACCCTGGCGCATCAAAATGCGGTTGACTGTGAGGTTGGAGAACGGGTCACAATCAAACGATGTTGATTCATCGGTTAGGGCATTCACAGCTTGGAATCCCCATATTTCGCTATCGTCCTCCTCAATGACTTGAGTGGCTATTCCCTTCTTCATGATAGCCTCGATCGGGGAGGCGGGAATTGTGATTGGTTTCCCGTCGAAAGGGACCTTGATTTTCTGATGAAGGGTTGAGGTGACGGCCTTGACGGCGTGAATCAAGGGGCGTCCCAGAAGCATGTTGAGAGAGGCGTCGATATCGACCACCTGAAAACTGGCTTTTCTTTCCAAGGGTCCGGTTGCAATGGTCAAGGTGATAAGTCCCGCAACCTTGAGACGAGTGCCATAATAGGCGCGTACCCCTTGGTTAGTTGGGACCAAATCAGTTTCTCTGATACCCAGTTTGTGAGCCGTCTTGAGGGGAATGACATTAACCGCAGATTCGTCAACCACTAAAACCATAGGCACATTCTTTTTGAGGCATTGTACGGTGATGTATAAGGCCAGGTTATGGTTGGCTCCTAATGGAGGGATATCTTCGTCAGAGAAGATGACCGGGTTGCTCAGGTCGGGGACATCCCTTGTCATGTGTGCTACCACTTCTTCAGGAGAGGAGGTAGATGGAACTGACAATTTTCCCAAGGCCTGTAGCAAAGCCTACCGATGTTCGAAGGATGTAGAAATCAGTTGCCAAATTGAAACCTCGGCCTTTGCTTTTTACAGTTGTTTAAGGATCGAGCTTTCGGGAACCTTGGGTTGGGTGTCCGCGTCCAGGACAACTTGGTTATTCGTTGTTGGAACGACTGTTGCATTGTTTGGGTTTTGGTAGGGGCGCCCGGACCGGGTAAGATGACCGATCTCTTTTGCTTTTTTGCCCTTTCCCGGAACCATATAGACATCCTCCGCGTCGTCTCTCAAGATACCATTGATTTCGGGATCACGAGGGTACCTTGGAGGAGTATTCCTCGGTGGGTAGTTCTTGTGAGGGAAGTTTTTGTGAGGGTAATTTTTGTGAGGGTAATTTTTGTTGGGGTGATTATTGTGGGGTGCATGCAAGAATGGTCGCGGGAGAAATCCATTCTGGTGAGGGTAGTTTTGGGCGTTTGGAGGACCCTCCCTAGGATGCGGTGTTGGTGGGTTGAAAATCAACCGGTGGTAGGCATCCTCAAGTCGGGTAATCCTTTCTAAGAGACTGGCTATAGCCTCCTCAACTTGTTGGAACATGGTGAGCATGGTCGCGGCGCTGAATACGAATATCCTGTCCGGGGTATCCTTCTCCAAGGCACTCACCTCGTCATGAATTGGCAAGATGAGGTGTGAGCAATCCAAGGTTGGTTCGTCATCAGAGATGGCATGGATTCCCAAGAGGTTTGTTTTGTTGTTTGGTTTTGTGGGCGGAGGTAAAGGTAGCTCTCCTTTCTCGATCATATCTTGGATGATGTGCTTTAGTTTAAAGCAGGCTTCCGTGTAATGACCCTTTCCCTGGTGATACTGACAGTAGGCATTGGGATTCCAGAAACGGGTTTTCTTGGCCTCGGATGGGTCCGGAGTGGGCCTAATTGGCTGTAGCTTCCCTTGATCCATGAGTCTTTTTAAGGCACTGGCATAGGTTGACCCCAAGTTTGTGAATACCCTTTGAGGACGCTCCGTTTTCTTTGTGATTGGTTCTAGGAGATTGACCTCATCAGTTTTGTTTGTTTGACCATAGGGGCGAGATATGGTTGATGTAGATCCGTGATAGCCTCGACCAGTAGTTTTTGCTAGGACACCCTTGCAGAGGTCGTCTTCAAGGCGGGTCCCGATGATTTGTAGGTCCTGGAACGTTTTGATGTTATGATATCCAGCAGGTTGGCATAAACTGGACGGAGGTTGTTGACAAATTTCTCCACTAGAGTTGATTCACTCGGCTTACTGACCAATTGAGTTCTTACCCTCCTCCAACGGGTTAGGAATTCCGTGAACCTTTCCTTATAATTCTAAGTCAGAACCTCAAGAGTGAGGGTATTGGCTTAGATTTCGACATTGTCGGCATATTGTTTAGCAAACTCAACGGAGACTTCGTCCCAAGTAGTAAGGTTCTTAGGATCGAGGGAATAGTACCACTGGCGGCAAATCGGTTCCAGGGATGACGGGAATATCCGAGTGAGAAGTTCTTGTTTGACCCCCTTGATGGCCATGTAATCTTTAAAGGACCGAATGTGGTTGAGTGGGTCCTCCACTCCCTTGAACTTGGGTACATCAGTCAAGGTAAAGTTGTCGGGTAGTTGATCCCCAATGGGTTCGAATCTTCGATTGTTCTCGAGGTGGATGTTGTTACCACGGGCCATGAGTTGTTCTTCCAAAAGCTTGAGCCTTTTCTTGGTTTCAGTCAAAGGCGGAGTGTTGCGTTCTCCGGTTTCCTTGTTTTCCAGGGTGTCGATACGGGTCTCAACACGGTCTAGGGTGACCTTAAGAGCGGTGAGCAGGTTGGGTAGTTGAGTAGTTGGAACATCTATGTTGTCATTGTTGTTGTTGGATCAAGCTGAAGACGTGGCCATGGCTCTGAGGCAGAAAAAACGGCTCACATTACATTTCAATCCGACACGGTTTAATGACTAAACACAGCCAACATAAAAGACAAAAAGACAGATCAAACTCAACGAGACGAGGGCAACCGTGTATGGTGTCTCGGTGCTCACTTGATTTATAATGTGACGGTGTTGACCGGACTTTGACTCGCGCCCAACGTAATGGCGTGACGCCGTCGAATGAGTCTCGAGGTGAGACGACTCATAAGTAAAGACCCTTAAGTACGCTCGCTTTGACTTGATAGACACGGGGCAGAATTGGAATGGCGGACTGAAGCATTCATAAATAGAGATTTTCAAAAGATTCGTATGACGCTTTATGAACGGCTCCCGAAGAGTCGGTCAGTTGAAGAGTTGTCTTAAGTTTGTTTTCAAAAGACGGTTCGAGTTTTGGTTCAGTTTAAAACTCGTCGTCAAAAGCTACCAAGCAAAACAATATTTATAACATCACAAACTACTCTTAGTAAAGAGGTAAGTAAAGGTCGGATCCCAAGGGACGGGTATTAATGTAGGATTTTCAATTGCAAGTAGCTATGTCATAGGGTGTCACAAATTGGGTTGAGATGAGATGTAATCTAAACTAATCAACAAGATGAATGTAAATTAATGAAAACAAAGTAAAGCAAATAAAGAGGTTTGTAAACAATTGATTAAAAGCACTAGGGTGTCATGGGTTCATAGGGGATTCATGGAAATAGATTATACAAACATGTTCTCAAATAGATGCAAGCACTTATTGTTGTGATGGGATCGAGTTAGTGTATATCTTATAATCCCTAGGAAGATTTAGGCCCCAGAGCCGAGTCATCTAGACTGTACAACACCTACAAGTCGACTTAGTCTCCTCCTATTCAACTCTATGCATGGTCTAATGAGACTCGAGTTGGTTTATGTCTTACAAGCCTCATTGAAATGATAAGAGATGGGTAAAAAATGCAAGGATTCATAGGCTCGCATTTCATCCAACATAACATGTGCATAGGTTGAAATCACAACAAGCAAGCAAATTAATTATGAAAACATATTAGATTAAGCATAGATCAATCCCCATGTTTGTTTTCCCTAATTCCCCATTAACCCTAGCTAAAGGACTATTCACTCATGATCAAGTTTAGCATGCTAATAAGGTTGTCAATCATACTAAGAAAGCAAAACATGATGAATAAATGATGTGATTAACAATAATTAAACAAGGGTAGAAAGGGATTATACCTATGAAAATGATCCAAATAATAAAGCAAAGAATAATAGAAGTACTTGATGATTGATTGTAGGTTGTCAATCCTTCAATAAACCCAAATAATCTTCTAATTACCCAAATAAAACTACGAACAATTGAGAGAATTAAGAAAAGATTAAGATGTGATTAATGATTAATATTGAGTGTATTACAACTAAATTAAGACTAAATTAAGAGTTGATTAAGGGTGGATATTAAGGGTTGATCCTAATCTAGGTAGTATAATGGGGTATTTATACTAAAATTAAGTACAAGGATTAGGGTTACTAAGGGCTTAAATGACTATTAAGACCCTAAGAGAAACTTGAGGATTTGCAACTCTCGAGGGATATGCGCGGATCGTGCTTGCAACTCCCACCAGGATCCACTCTTCGTCACCTGATGCACGGCTTGTCCTATAAGAATATCCGCTCGGGCTGGCAGCCGGGACGCTCGGATCGTGCTCTGGTACGCTCGTCCTGAGCCCAAGCCGCTCGGATCGTGGCACAGGGTTCTTCTCTTGTTTGGCTCCTTAACAATCCGCGAGGATTGTGTTGGGGATGCAAGGATATTTTCATCATTGCCCATTTCGCTGTATTTATTTGCTTAGGCCTCTAGTATAGGTGTCCTCTTCGATGCTTGGTCATTAGATGCAATCCATTTAGCTCCATTTAGCTCCATAAATGCAAGGTTAGCAATCCTCTCCTACCAAGGAAACAAAACCTCAAAGAATATCTAAAATGGGAAACTAAAGATAAGAAATGACCCTAATAAGTGCTAGAAAGCATGGGAACGAGGTTAATTCGGGGACTAAATGTGCTCAAATATGAGTCACATCAAATATCCCGAAACCGAACCTTTGCTCGTCCCGAGTAAAGAGGTGACTAAAACTATGACCTTTATTTAAACTATCCTACTAATATAGCCGATATGCGACAATTAGCGGGTCTCACTCCGCCCCTTCAACTCCCAACAAGACATCCATGAGGTAGGGTGACTTCTTGCAAGGCAAGGTGGGACTTGCCAAAATGGCGATACATCCAATCATTAAGCACACAAAAGAAGGTAATGGATGCATCTACAAAAGAATAGCCACTTTCCTCATCTAAGTGGCGGAAATTATCTAAGGGGGAAGTAATCTAAGGGTACACACTCCATTATATATATGGTTTCTTCAAATTACTAAGACTAGAAGGATACCAACAAATCACCTCCAAGTTGTGTCAAGCTAGGGTACCTTCATCCTCAATTGCTAAATGCGTTTTTCAAGAGTAGACTCCCTATGATGTTAGAAACACTGTAGGATTGCGGAATTCCCCCTCTTGCCTAGACAAGAAGAAGGGTCGTCCCCTATCTACCATGCACAAAAGTGGGATCAATAGAAAAAGGGATCAATATGCTTTTGAGTTTCTTTGTGGGAGTTTACTTTTGGTTTTGTTATTCCCCCCAGTTTCTTGTGGCATTTGACATTTTTGAGAACAATTTTCATTGCCATTTCTTTGATGTTTGGCAATTTGATGCTTGACAATTTTCAACTTTTGCATTTTTTTGAACATTTTCAAAGTCACCCCAATTTGTAATAAGGGTGCTTTTATTTGAAGCATAGGAGTTCTTATTTTTGTACTCCTCTTTTCTTTGATGCAATTTGCAAACTTCTTGATTTTTATTTTGGTACTTGAACTCAAATTGAGATTTTTGGGCCCATTCCCTTTTTGTTGACAAAAATGATGATAGAAGTGGAAGATGGTTGCATGGTTTCAAGAGTCACCTTGGAATAAACGGTAGCCAATGAGTCATCATATCACAAGGTACTCTTGACTAGGCCTTAATCCATGGGTCAAAGGATACTAGTATGACACATCCTAGGATGTTTTGGAAGTATTCTAATGAGCAAAGTCTCAAGATGAAAAAGTATCTACATGCTATGATGCAACTACATGCTATGATGCAACTACATGCCATGATTCAACTAATATTTATACAACCCAATGCATATGCTTCTATCAACTACATGCCATGATGCAACTAACATTTATACAACCCAATGCATATGCTTCTATCAACTAGTATGCCATATAAAGTACATGCAACTCCTATGATCACATTGGTTTGTACCGCATCAACCAAAATAAAGCCACATAGTCATGAACATAAAGAGGAAAAAGTAGATTTGGAAAGATCATACCATGCTGTCTTCATATTCCTCATGTCTCGAATGTGGCGTAGTCGATCCAATGTGATAAGAAGACAAACAAACATAAGTATATACACAATATACAATTCTACATTACAAAGGAATGAACATATTTTTGGTTTTTCAAATTTTTTCAAATTTATATGGTTTTTGTTTTTATGAAGTAAAAGAACATATTTTTACGTTTTTTAGAAATTTTTCAATTTTTATCATTTTTGATTTTAAAAGTAAGTTAGTGTTGGAAAATGTGTCCTCAACAATAGTGCGATCACAAGATTTAATATCATAATTAAATCTCATATTAAGAAAACGTGAGGGATGATTTATTATATAGTCAACTGATCGTCATTAATCGGTAATGATTGGCTGACTAGAGTTTGACATTACTGTCGTGTGACGGTAGTGGTCACTTGATCCCAGGTCACACCTAAAGGACAATTCCCTTAATGGATAAATTGATTAATTGTATGACGATACAAGGTAATCAATTCCTTAAAAGTGAACAATTTACTTGTGAGAGAGAATATTGATATCTTATTGTAATGGGATTAAGTAATATTTATTTTAGTAATAAAAATGCTTTATTACTAAAATTGCTTATTGTTTGAGAAACAATATAAATAAGAATGAATGGTTAATTATAATTACAAGATGTTGCGAGTTATAATTTTATGACCCATTTTATTTATGTGATCAAGTATTACTAGTCAATTTGTTGTATGTAATTTAATTACTTTATAAAATGATATTTATGTGATAAATATGCATTAAATTAATTAATAACATGTAAAAGACTACATGTGACATATTGTGTGACAAATGACAAATTGGCAAAATAAAATGGTACTCCATTTTAAGAGCATGGACCTAATGGAGGGAGTAGTGTGGTGTGAGGATGAATTAGTTTATGATAAATAATTATAGGCTTTGCTTTTGTAGCCTTACACCTATCTTACAATGTCTTACGCACCTAAACATTGTAAAGACAAAAAGAGAAAAGGCAAGATGCCCTTTTGGCTCCTACCCACCCCGGCCACACCTCTTCATATGAGGACTTTTGTCCTCATTTTTCATATACCTAATTCATTCACATCTACATGCAATAGTTTGCTCATCCTTCTCTCTAGTTTTCTCAAACAAGTTTTTTGAGATACACAAGCATTTGTTCATCCATTCTAATATAACAATAACATTACTAGTATAGTAATAGTAATAATATTGGAATCATTTTAAGGGTACTAGTATAATAATCTAGTTAATTAGTATAATAGTTTAAGGGTAAGTCTTGGGTGCAATCTAAGGAGGATTTCTATACTTGGGATCTTGGAGGATCATCCATCATATTAAGCTCAAGAACAAGTGAAGAAAGGTGACCTTACTTGTGCCCAATATTTCAAACCAACCTACAATGTAAGGGACATTGTTTTTCTTATAAATCTTTCATTTTGTTATGCATGCACTAGATCTAAAGAACATATAATTAAGAATTTAATTAGTTCATCATTAGAGGATTCTAATAATAGGTATATAAACCTAACAAGTGGTATCAGAGCATAAGGATGTTGCATGCATAATCGGTTATTGTTTTTCCGAGTTAAAAGGTTAACATATAAAACTAAAAATTTGTGATTTATAATTATAAGCCACGAAATCATCATGCATATTATATATTCTGGTCCTAAAATGTTTTTAGGTCATTTTTATGATTTATGAAAATTTAATGCTCATTTTAAGGATTTTTGGTCATTTTATTACTTTTTTATGACTAAAATGGAATTAAAATGCTAAAAATAGTTAAACTAAGTTTATGACCATGAAAATTTTATATGACCTCACATACATATTTTACAAGTTGTGTGTAAAATCTCGTATTTATTGGATTAATATTGCATGATTTATGATTTTTATGAGATAAAAATGGATTAAAAGAGGTTAAATGGTTAAAAATAGTTATACTTCGTATTGGGCCATGGAATTTTAATATGTTGTCACATGAATAATTTAAAGAGTGTATGTAAATTTCGAGATTAAAATATCTCTTTTAGCATGATTTATGAATTTTTAGATTAAAAATGGCATAAAAAGTGACTATTTTAGCATAAATAGTTAAAACGATTTGTATGGTATGAGAAAATTATTTTAGGTTGCATAAATATCTCACTAATCATATCTAAGGTTGTAAAGTTGATTGGATTAATTTTTGGATACTTTAGATGTTTTATGAGATAAAACCGATAAAATGCAACTATATTTTCTCAAAATTAATTGGAAAATTTTAACCATGGTTTTTGACATTATGAGTATCATGGAATTATTCTAGAATGTTCAAAAATTTAAAATTCAAGTTTTAAATTTTTTATGATTTAATTTGGATATATTTCATATATATTATGATTTTTAGGTAAAAAATGAGCATGAAATTAAATCAAGTTGAATTATCGTCAAAAATTGAGCGATGACTAATTTTTGAGTCCTAAAAAGTGTTAGGATAATTAACTTGAGCTTAGATGTGATTTAAGTGTTAATTAGTGATTTTAAAAGGTTATTATCACGCATTTCCATAAAACCGGATTATATGTACGACATAAGTTAAATAGGGAGATTTGGCATATCATTTGGCATGATAGGTACATATAATAATGCTGCATATTTCAATTGTTGAATGTCTTTTATTTATATAATTTTGAATTATGTAATTTTATCTTAGTATGGCCATAGTTTTAATCGATATTACCCGTAATGAAAGGGAATGTTGATTCGGTTGTAATTTAATGTGATCTCGTATCACT